>NC_079223.1:40481973-40694473 GCF_029633865.1 Lampris incognitus | reverse complement strand
TGGGTCGCTGTCCAGCCGACATTAGGGGCGTGACGCTGGGCAACACAAACTGTATGATTCTTTGTGAAAAGAAACATTAGCAGCTGATGAGTGCGAGACGCACCAAACAGGCCTGTACTGCTATGCATTAACGTCTTTTTTCCTGTATCCGTGTTGATATATTCTGCTCCTCATTAGTCGAGCACTCGACACCATTGACGGTTTCGGAAGAAAAACACTATGCATATTAAAGTCAGGGTCAGTTTGTTTTTGTTTCAATTCCCTCAAAATGAGAACTCATACATACATGGGTCTTATGAATAACGTATAAATTAGACAGAGTGTGACATATCCTGTTTATGTTCAAAAGATTTCTTTCTTACCTTTTCCTTTGAAGAAAATCAACTTCCTACCCCCCAATTTAAATTGACATTTGGAAGTGAATTCAGCTCAGGCCAACAAGCTGCTGTTTAGACTTTCAAGTAGAGAATTAACGGTAATCAGCGGCGTGGTGAACCCAGGGCAGCGTTGCACCGACAGTCTCCGTCTGTCCAGACTAATCAGAGGAGCGAAATAGAGGCTCAGAGGCCTTGTGAGGACAGGGCACGCACCAATTATTCTGCTAAAACTGAAGGCCTGCACAATGCTTCTGGATAGGTACATGAAAACATGCGCTGATAAGGGTGTCCGTCGCCTGCAAAGGCAAGCAGAGAAGCAGACGTGCACACCTCCAAAATCTCAATGGTGTAATCACCCCGTCTGTGAGACTATTCATCCAATGCTGCCTAGCCAGACGGGGAAGCAGATCTAGTTGCAATCATGAGAATTGCAGTGACAAAAGAGCTGGCACAATTTTTAAGCACAGATACCCCACGGAGCAAAAGGCCAAACAACACAGAACAACATAAAGGGCGGATGCATTTTCCATTTTGCTGTTTTATTTTCCTTGTTTGCATTACCGGGTTTCCTCAGCTGTTCAACCTGAACGCAAAACGTTGGCACAGCGCAAATGAAAGAAAGGTCAGTAGAAAGAGGCGATATAAAGGCTCTGCAAGTCCCGGGCTGCACAAGATGAAGGACATTGCTGGCTTGATTCAGAAACCATTCAACTTGAGGGAAGATTAAGATGAAGCTGAAAAGTTGAGAACAAAATTCTTTCAATAGCACCAAAAGTAAAGGAAGTGCACCTTAAAACTCAATGGCATATATCCTCCTGGAGAATTTTTAAGACATCGATTTGTTTTAGACTGTAACAACTGCTCATTTTGTAATGAACACATTGAAACAACAGAACAACATGTGTTGTGTTGTATGGATGTCAGTGTGCTGGTGCCTTTCGGGGACATCTGCATTACTGGTTGTTTCCTAAATTTGACAATTTCTCCGAACTGATAGAAGAGGATGTGATTTTTGGCATGCTTGTGAAAGATGGAGCACATCCATCCATCCATTATCCGAACCGCTTATCCTGCTCTCAGGGATGCTGGAGCCTGTCCCAGCAGTCCTGGGTTCGAGCCCCGGGGTTGGACTACCCCAGGACCTTCTTGCTGTGAGGCGACCGTGATAACCACTGCGCCACCGTGCCGCCGATGGAACACATGATTTGACAATTAGCATAATTATTATTCTTGGAAAGTTCTTTTTACATAGGAACAGATTCCTGAAAATGCAGCCAAACTTGTGCTTATTTCACAGGAAACTGTCATGATTTCTCATCACTGAGGTTAACGGAGAAGAAGAATGTTATGGACCTCTCTGACTTGATAGAAGAACTTGAACTTGCAGAGAACCCCTGGGACTCCCCTCCCTTTCATTTATGTATTTAATTTGATTTATTTTTTAGCTTGAATCAGTTCATCCGGACACAACATTTATTGACAGACACGTTTCATCACTCATCTAAGTGACCTCTTCAGTCTCAACTTACTGCAGGTATCCCCATCCCATCCATCCATTATCCAAACCGCTTATCCTGCTCTCAAGGTCAAGGGGATGCTGGAGCCTATCCCAGCAGTCATTGGGCGGCAGGTGGGGAGACACCCTGGACAGGCCGCCAGGCCATTACACAGGGCCCACACACACACACATTCATACCTAGGGACAATTTAGTACGGCCGATTCACCTGTCCTACATGTCTTTGGACTGTGGGAGGAAACTGTGGGAGCCCCCGCAAGAAACCCACGCAGACATGGGGAGAACATGCAAACTCCACACACAGGACAACCCACTTAGGTTGGACTACCCCGGGGCTTGAACCCAGGACCTTCTTGCTGTGAGGTGACCACACTAACCACTGCACCACCGTATCCCCACCCTGTGTAAACAAAACAGTGGCATAACGACCCAAAACAACGATCAGTTTCTATTGCCCAGTCCCCTGTGAACAGTACACATGGCCTTTGAAACTCTAGTTAATGGTCACGCCCATATTTGCATAGGAAACGATAGTTGGTTTCAGTCATTATGCCACTGTATTGTTTATACGGGTGGGGACACCTACAGTCGGTTGAGCCTGAAGAGGTCACTTAGATGAGTGATGAAACGTGTCTGTCAATAAACGTTGTGTCCAGGCAGCGTGGTGGTCTCTTCCGTTGCCTACCAACACGGGGATCGCCAGTTCAAATCCTCCTGTTACCTCCGGCTTGGTCGGGCGTCCCTACAGACACAATTGGCCGTGTCTGCGGGTGTGAAGCCGGATGTGAGTATGTGTCATGGTCGCTGCACTAGCGCCTCCTCTGGTCGTTCGGGGGTGAGGGGGAACTGGGGGGAATAGCGTGATCCTCCCACGCACTACGTCCCCTTGGTGAAACTCCTCACTGTCAGGTGAAAAGAAGCGGCTGGCGACTCCACGTGTATCAGAGGAGGCATGTGGTAGTCTACAGCCCTCCCCGGATCGGCAGAGGGGGTGGAGCAGCGACCGGGACGGCTCGGAAGAGTGGGGTAATTGGCCAAGTACAATTAGGGAAAAAAGGGGGGGAAATCCCCCCCCCCCCCAAAAAAGTTGTCTAGATGAACTGATTCAGCTTTCTCTCTGTGACCTTCTTACCTGGGTTACTGAGCATGCATAAAGAAAAACGATAGCTTGCTAACTTTTGTAGCCGCTGGACAAATTAACTTCCTGGTAATCATCAGCATAAGTTTAGCAACTGGTAGGGGGACAAAAGTCTGTTTAAACTTGTATAATTCCTTCACACCGTTTTGTTTTTTGTTTGTTTGTGTTTTCCGTTTTGGTTTTATTCCATTTCATCTTTAACAGCTTTAAAGTAGTCCAGTCCATTTTGGATCAGACTGATGCAGGCTGCTAAACAGCCCAGCTGACACCTGAAATGAATGGTACCGCTGAGCTGGTTTGACACACAAAAAGCGAAAGAAGATAAGGAAAAAATAAAAATAAACGTATCATTGTGGCGGTAAGGCGTGTGCGTCTGAACTGTGGAAGGGGGAACAATCTGGAAGAAAAAACCCTGTTTGTCACAACTAGACAGCACCGGCATAGTTAAAATAATTAAAGTAATTGAAGAGAACTCCCCGACATAATCACTATATGTCATAGACTCTGAAAAAAGCTAATGTGTGCGCTTCATTTGTCTCATTTGTTTGCTTCCAGCACACCTTTGTAGCACTGCTGCTATGAGTACATAAGCTCTCAGAGGACACACATGCAAATATTGACCTACTGTATTTATGTTTCATGAAAAAAAATTTTTTTTTTAATTTTGTTCTCCAGTTGTATCTGGCCAATTACCCCACTCTTCCGAGCCGTCCCGGTCGCTGCCACACCCCCTCTGCCGATCCGGGGAGGCCTGCAGACTACCACATGGCCACATCACTCCTGTGCTTGCCTCCCTACACTGGCTCCCTGTTATATTTCAAATCGATTTTAAAATGTTACTGCTCACTTTTAAGGCTTTAAATGGTGTTGCTCCTTTATACATTTGTGATTTATTGACTTGGTATGTCCCCCCCATCGACCATTAAGGCCTGCAGATGGAGCCCTGCTGGTTATTCCCAGGTCTTGGTTGCTGACAAAGGGTGATCGGATATTGCTGTTGGAGCCCCCACACTACGGACCCCTCTTCCCGCTGAGCTAAGACCAACTAAGTCTCTAGCTTCTTTTAAATCTCGTCTTAAAACTTTTCTTTTTATGAAAGCTTTTACAAATGTTTGATATTTGTTTTTATTTTTTACTGTTTTTAATTTTACTCTTATTTGACCTTACTCTTATTCCTGCCTTGTCTGGTTTTATCTGTTTGGTTTTTTTGTTTTGTTTCTTTTGTGAAGCACTTTGTAACATTGTTTTAGAAAGGTGTTATATAAATAAAATTATTATTATTATTATGCCTCCTCCGATACATGTGGAGTCCCCAGCCGCTTCTTTTCACCTGACAGTGAGGAGTTTCACCAGGGGGATGTGGCGCGCGGGACGATCACACTGTTCCCCCCAAGCTCCGCCGCCGAACAGGCGCCCCGACCAACCAGAGGAGGCGCTAGTGCAGCGAGATCAGGACACATACCCACATCCGGCTTCCCACCCACAGACATGGCCAATTGTGTCTGTAGGGATGCCTGACCAAGCCGGAGGTAACACAGGGATTCAAACTGGCGAAACCCCGTGTTGGTAGGCAACAGAATAGACCGCTACGCTCCCTATGAAGAAAGAAGAAGCAGAAAAAGAAAATTAAAAATGAAATGGGGGAAAAAAATCATTTCTGCAACGGAAATCTGTTTTATTCAACAGATGGTGTCAGGAAATGATGTAAGGTAGGCCTATTTGAGCCGTTTCTGTCGCAAAATATTTTGCACCCACCCAAATGACACCTATGCTGGTGACGTCACCAAACTGTGTCTTTGCTCTGCGCTCACGTCGCCTGTGAACCCATTATCCAAACCGCTTATCCTGCTCTCAGGGTCACGGGGTGCTGGAGCCTATCCCAGCAGTCATTGGGCGGCAGGTCATGTACAGCCCCGCTAGGTGTCTGTGAATGTTCTCATTCATCCAGGTCATGGTTATCCAAAGGAGTTGAACCAAGTGCAACTGGACTTAGCTTGGTCTAGTCAGAAAGGCACGAACTGAGGAAGCCTCTTGGATAACAGGCGAAACGTCTTCACGGATCTATACCAAGTCCAGTTGCGCCTGATTCAACTCCTTTGGATAGCCCCGCTAGGCTATCGCAGCGCCACACTGCCCCCTAGGGCACACACGAGGGATAGCCGCAGTTAAGTAGGTAGTGTAGCGAATTCGGGGTGCAGTCCCAGGAACCGCCACAGCCGGGACGCGAACCCGTATTTCCCGCTCGGCAAGCGACAACGTTAACCAGTCGACTAAATGGTCGGACCCGTTAGCGAAGGACCAACGTGTCTACTTATCCATGCACGTTACAATATGCAAAACCCTCGTGCGTGTGCATCTGAAGGTGCTTTCAAGCGGTGTCGGGGTTTATCGGATATACGAGCTTCCCACCTGGAAGAGCGCATGAACACCCTACAGAGTCGGATGATCAAGTCGGGTACATCGGAATTCTAGATGCAACGCGAACTGGCCGAGTTCTGACGTCACTGTCTATTTCAACATGGCCGCGCTCGACCGCGAACGTTTGGAGCATCTTGTTAACCGAACCGAACCCGCTGAAAGTGACAACAGTGTCGGCAAGTAGTTTGCTATAACAAATGATTCAGGTAGAACCGAGAAACGGAACAACTGGCCAGGTAAAATGTGTAATAGTCACCGTACGCGTTTCCTCTCCTCTTCAGCACCATAACGGTACCGGTAACAGCGCTGGGTGTATCCGCTGTACGCTGGCAGAGGCCACAAACACAGCAGGCGGGTCGTTCTCCCCGGTTCCGCCCAAAAACCACTTGAGCGCATGCAAGTCGCGTGAACGACTTCCGCACTGGGGAGAAAACTCTCATCCGACCGATCCGACGTGCACGTGAAAGCAGCACGAGTCACAACACGTGTTGCACAAGCATGCGGACGTTAAAGAGTGAATCTAGCTCGGCCCATTCTCTGTGCTGCACTAACAGAGGGCCAAATCTGGTGCGCTCTTCCAATGGCGAGCAATTACAGCCAGGTCAGTCAGCCTGTCAGCGTCTCTCTCTCTCCCCCTCTCTCCCTCTCTCTCCCCCCCTCTCTCTCTCTCTCTCTCTTCAATCCAGACGTCAGCGCTCGGTGATGTTTTCAGGGGCGGAGGATGAGAGAAGGCAGTACAGCACAGGGTCGAAGATGGGTTTAATTTCTGCGTAATCCAACTGAGTGGTGGATTTTCTTCGAAGTCCAAATAGCTGCCTTTTGTTATTTACTTTGTTTCTGACAGGAAATGGCTTTTCCGTCCAGAGCATCGCTCACAGATAATGGAGAATGAACGCTCCATCGGTAGTTACATAAGCAGCGACAACATGTTGTTTGTTTTTTGACAGAATGCGAAACAGGCTGTTCAACTACAGGGCAGCGTGCGTGTCTTGGAGTGTGTTTACTCCGACGCAGGTACTTTACAACCCTGTTCCTCGGCAGGGCGGCGCAGATGTGGAGGGTGGACGTGTGGGATGGTAGATGGATATGACTGCATGTGGTATCAACCTCCACAGAGGAGGAAGTTATCATCCTGCCGTAGAAGAGTTCATCTGCCCTGCGAGAGCCACGCTTGGCTTTACTGTGTTCCCCGCGCGCTTGTTCACCAGGGCTTTTGTTTGCCTTAAAACCTGAAGCAGCTATGGGGGAACAACCCGCTCAATCTTTATTGTTATTATTATTATTATTATTATTATCTCTTTTTAATGAGATTTTTAATAAGGTCTTGTTAAAAGTTAAAACAAGATGCATCCCTTCTTCACCCCAAACCAAGTCAACTGGCTCATAATCCAACATATATGCATGTATGTGCACGCGCACACACACACACATACATACACATACACACACACATACATACATACATACACAGGCATGCATACACACACACACAAGCATACACACACACCCAATTATGCGCGCGCACACACACACGCACATGCAGGCACACACACACGCACAAACACCCACACACACAAACAAGCATGCACACACACACACACATGCGCACACACACACACAAGCATGAGCACCCAAACACAAGCATGCACACACACACACATACACACACGCATGCACACACACATATGCAGGCACACACACATGCGCACACACACACACATATGCAGGCACACGTGCACATGCACACACAAGCATGCACACACAACCCAAGTATGCACACGCAAGCACACACATACACACACGCATGCACACACGCACACACACACACATATGCAGGCACACACACATGCGCGCACACACACACACACACACACACATATGCAGGCACACGTGCACATGCACACACAAGCATGCACACACAACCCAAGTATGCACACGCAAGCACACACAAGCATGCATGCACACGCACACACACACACACACACACAGGCAAGCACACTCACACACAGAAAAAGGAAGAGAGGCTTTGCTGTGATTGGCTTGGGTGGGCAAAGTATAAATAAATAAATAAGATAAGCTGAACACTGTCGACCAAGAGGGCATAAATTAACAACTGATCAACACATCAAGATACCCAGCACTCGTCTATCTGATGGTCTGGTGGAGGCTGGGGTGGATGGGGTGGATGGGGGGCGGGGTCAAATATAAATGCCTGCTCTCGGACAGACTTGAGGCCAATTATGTCGTCATTGTCGGGAGCTTCAGTGACAATTGTCAGCAAGAGCAGCATTATAAACTGGTGTTTCTTCCCTCTTAAAATTCTGGGCAGAGATCTTTGCAAAACACCGCATTGGGGGTGTGTGGGGGGGGTGTGGGGGGTGGGGGGTTCATATCAAAATTGTCCATGAGATTATCCCCAACTGTGGAGTTTGGAGGATTTGTAGATACAACAAAGCCACAACCGGGCGTGTTGATTCGTGGAAAGCGGTGGTATAAATCCTGTGCACGGCGCTCACCGCTGCAGAGGCCTGCTGACAGTTGTGTAACACTCTGCTGCTGTAGTGCGGCCATGTGAGGACGTCAGACGCACAAAACTGCTGACATGTCTGAGAATAACATGCTGACTGTGAAAAAACCCCACAGAGGAAAAAGAAACACACACACTATATATATATATATATATATATATATATATATATAGTGTGTGTGTGTGTGTGTGTGTGTGTGTGTGTGTGTGTGTGTGTGTGTGTGTGTGTGTGTTACAACAATCACAGAACGGCATCTTGCTACGTTTTACTGCCTCATAAAAGCGGGTTAATGAAAGGCCATCATCCAAAGGTCCGTTTTATGTGTCAGGGCCATTTTTCCACACATTGTTGTACGTTCTTCTTGTTCGGTTGTTGGTCTTTTTGCCAGCCTTCTCTGGGCTCGGGAAACACTCTGAACCGTCCCCTGTTTTCTTTCACCTCTGGTTTTTCATTACCCGTTTATCAGTAAATATATATTGTCGTGGTCGTGAGAACGTGCTTAGATTTAAGGCCCTTTGTTGGTCACAAAACAACAGTTTTCTCGTTTAAAGATGGGTTTTACATGAGCCGGAGCATGTTGAGCGGTTGTCATGGTGGGAAAACGTGTTAGCCAGTATTTTAGAGGGACACTGTCTGCCAGTACCAGCTGAGCTCTGCCCTTTCTCTTCGGTACTTGCAAAAGGACATTTTTAAGGATAGGTTTGTGAAGGGTGCACAGACAGAAAAAGGAGGAGTGGGTGGTTGGAAACAGACTCTCTCTCTCTCTCTCTCTCAGTGCGGTCTAATTCATACTTATTTTGCATGTGTGACGTGTCTGCTTGGACTCGTAAGCATTTGGGGTACAGCACACCTTTGGCAGGGTTCAACAAGTGGGGGTGTGATGTCGGCAGATTTATTAGACGAGTGGCTCTCAGTCCGCTGCTCCGGTACCACCAGAACTGCAGGTGAATATAATGAGCTACCTGGCAGAACAGAAAACCTGCAGTAGACCACTGGTGCCACCTGAGGACCGGAGTTATGGAATTTTCTGACTCCCTCGCAGAATTCGACTCCCTTTGGCGTGAGGCTAGGTTAGGTTAAGCTAAGCCTAACCCCCCCCCAACCCTTATCCCCCAACCCCTAACTCCTAACCCCCCCAACCTCCTAACCCACCCAACCTCAAACCCCGTAACACCCCCAACCCTAACCATAACCCATTCACACCAGGGGGGAGTCAGATTCTGCAGGGGAGTCAGAATATTCTACAACACCGTCCTGAGAACCATTGTATTAAACAAATTGCAGATATGAGAGTTGCAGAGACATGTTGAGATTTCATCCAGGATTTAGTGTTTCTCTATGAAATAAATCCATATACGTCAGGTTTTTGCTTCTTACTTCTTTACTTGCTTTTTTATTTTAGTTTCGCTTTTTTACTTGTAGGTTTTTTTTATTTTTAAGGAAAACGTGTCCAATTGCTTAACCTTTACTGTATCTGCTGTGTGTTAGGCTGACTGTCTTACTGAAACTCGGACCCTGGAACGGTCCAAAAACTGTGCAAAGGGTCAATTTGAATCTCTTCTTATTTTAATATTAGTCCTGCCCCCTCAATGCAGCATTTCCTGCTTTGTTACGTCCTTATCACACACAGTCTGCTCACTCATACTGGTATGTAAACACTGCTATTGCTGAAATAACTCATTAAGTCATACAAAACATGACTTAATGAGTTATTTCATAACTGAGCATACTGAAACATGGTATTGCATGGCATACTTCTGCTGGATCGCCACCTTGCCGTGGTGGAGAAGCTTGCGTGTACCAATGATCCCAAGAGCCGTGCCGTCCAGAGCTTGGCTCCTGGTAGGGTCACCCAAGGTGGACGGGTCCAGGCGGGAGGTTCCAGACGATGCTTGATCCAAGAAAGACCTCAATGGCGGAACTGACGGAAGATCATAACGGCAGTGAGGCAGATGAAGGCTGCAGCAGAGGGTGGTCCCCAGTCGTCTTGGTCCCCCATGCCATTGGACTCTGGCCACCCCCTGCCAAGCACCGTGTGGTGGCTGCAGGCGCATCAGCCTCTCCACATAAAAAGCTGCCACGTGCAGGCGTCCTCCCATTATGCGGCTCCTGCATCGGCCTCTACACCCACCTGAGGACTCAGAGGGCCCCAGAGGGAGGACGGTCATACTCGACCCCGAGTGACTGCCGATGACGATGATGGAATATATAGTATATGGAGAGGGTGGAGCAGAGACCAGGATGTCTTGGAAGAGTGGGGTGATTGGCCAAGTACAACTGGGAGAGAAAGGGGGGAAAATAAAAAAAAATAAAAAAAAAACCCATTTAAGTTGGGGATTCAAACGATACTGCTATAAACTGAGCATGTTTACCCTGGTAAAGTGGTGGTGTATGAAATTGTGGGACTTGCAGATGCAGTTGTTTCAGCCCAACACAGCTTCCTCTTCCCTGTGAGCGGATTTACCTGTTTGCCTTGACGCCATGCATGTGAGGAAGCCTGGTGGATCTGTGCACGCCGTGGGGGGAGGCGGCTGACTGCATGGGGGGGGGGCTTCAGGGAGGCATGGGTGATGCTATCACTTCCTCTGAAGTCTCTGCTGTCCCTTTGAACACACTTTATCTTCACATCTCTCTACTCGTCTGCAAAACGCGCAACGCAGAGGGACTCCTTTGAAATGAATTGGCAACGTAGGTGCCCACGTTACTGGTGGAGCATATTGGATTGACATAGCAGAGAAGAAAGTTCTGAAAATAGGGCCTGGCCTTATCAACCATGTGAGCCTTAAACAATGATATATTCAGGCAGTGATAAGACACGAAAGTGAAAGAAATAGCAGAGCCAAAAATGTCATAACCAACCAAGCAAGCAGCCGAGGAGGGAAAACACACCGGGAGAAAAGGTGAAGGAACAAATCAGAGCCAAGCATCCATCCAGCCCATGAAGGGATCCCCAGCCGAGAAGGGAGTCCACACGAAAGAGAAAGAGACAGACAGACAGAGAGGTGAGAGAGTGAGAGACAGAGACAGGGTGGGACAGACAGCGAGAGAGTGAGGCACAGAGAGAGAGGGAGTGAGACAGACAGCGAGGGAGTGAGACAGAGAGAGTGAGACAGATTAGAGAGGCAGAAAGAGAGAGTGAGATAGACAGAGAGAGAGAGACACAGAGATAGGGTGAGACAGAAAGCGAAAGAGTGAGGCACATAGAGAGAGGGTGAGACAGACAGCGAGAGAGTGAGACAGAGAGAGTGAGACAGATGCGAGAGAGGCAGACAAAGATAGTGAGATAGACAGAGAGAGAGACAGAGACAGAGAAAGGGTGAGACAGAAAGCAAGTGAGTGAGGCACACAGAGAGAGGGAGTGAGACAGACAGAGAGAGTGAGACAGATGAGAAAGGCAGACAGAGAGAGCGAGATAGACAGAGAGACAGAGACAGGGTGGGACAGACAGCGAGAGAGTGAGGCACACAGAGAGGGAGTGAGACAGACAGCGAGGGAGTGAGACAGAGAGAGTGAGACAGATGAGAGAGGCAGACAGCGAGAGCGAGATAGACAGAGAGAGAGACAGAGACAGGGTGAGACAGAAAGCGAGAGAGTGAGGCATACAGAGAGAGGGAGTGAGACAGATGAGAGAGGCAGACAGAGAGAATGAGATAGACAGAGAGAGACAGAGACAGGGTGAGAAACGGTGAGAGAGTGAGGCACACAGAGAGAGGAAGTGAGACAGACCGAGAGAGTGAGACAGATGAGAGTGAGACAGATGAGAGAGGCAGACAGAGAGAGCGAGATAGACAGAGAGAGAGACAGAGACAGGGTGGGACAGACAGCGAGAGAGTGAGGCACACAGAGAGAGGGAGTGAGACAGACAGCGAGGGAGTGAGACAGAGAGAGTGAGACAGATGAGAGAGGCAGACAGAGAGAGTGGGATAGACAGAGAGAGAGACAGAGATAGGGTGAGACAGAGAGCGAAAGAGTGAGGCACACAGAGAGAGTGAGACAGACAGCGAGAGAGTGAGACAGATGCAAGAGAGGCAGACAAAGAGAGTGAGAGACAGAGACAGAGACAGGGTGAGACAGAAAGCAAGTGAGTGAGGCACACAGAGAGAGGGAGTGAGACAGACAGAGAGAGTGAGACAGATGAGAAAGGCAAACAGAGAGAGCGAGATAGACAGAGAGAGAGAGGCAGAGACAGGGTGGGACAGACAGCGAGAGAGTGAGGCACACAGAGAGAGGGAGTGAGACAGACAGCGAGGGAGTGAGACAGGGAGAGTCAGTCGGATGAGAGAGGCAGACAGAGAGAGCGAGAGAGACAGAGACATGGTGAGACAGACAGCGAGAGAGTGAGGCACACAGAGAGAGGGAGTGAGACAGACAAAGAGAGAGTGAGACAGGGAGAGTCAGTCGGATGAGAGAGGCAGACAGAGAGAGCGAGAGAGACAGAGACATGGTGAGACAGACAGCGAGAGAGTGAGGCACACAGAGAGAGGAAGTGAGACAGACCGAGAGAGTGAGACAGATGAGAGTGAGACAGATGAGAGAGGCAGACAGAGAGAGCGAGATAGACAGAGAGAGAGAGAGACAGAGACAGGGTGGGACAGACAGCGAGAGGGTGAGGCACACAGAGAGAGGAAGTGAGACAGACAGCGAGAGAGTGAGACAGATGAGAGAGAGGCAGACAGAGAGAGTGAGACAGAGAGAGATACAGACAGCGTGAGACTGAGACACAGAGAGCGTGAGACAGAGAGAGAGAGACACACAGACAGCAGAGATTGAGAAAGACAGCGAGACAGACAGGGTGAGACAGAGAGAGAGACACACAGACAGACAGAGAGTAAGATAGAGATAGACAGAGACAGAGACAGGGTGGGACAGACAGCGAGAGAGTGAGGCACACAGAGAGAGGAAGTGAGACAGACAGCGAGAGAGTGAGACATATGCGAGAGAGGCAGACAGAGAGAGTGAGACAGAGAGAGATACAGACAGCGTGAGACAGAGACACAGAGCGCATGAGACAGAGGGAGAGACACAGACAAACAAAGAGTGAGAAAGACAGAGAGACAGAGACAGGGTGGGACAAAGACAGAGAGAGAGACACACAGACAGACAGGAAGTGAGCTAGACAGAGACAGAGACAGGGTGAGACAGACAGCGAGAGAGTGAGGAACACAGAGAGAGAGTGAGACAGATGAGAGAGAGGCAGACAAAGACAGACAGACAGAGAGAGCGTGAGACAGAGAGAGGCCTCGTCTTTGTGTGGTCCCTCCAGTCCCTCTCCGGGTTGGATGGAAATAGCATCGTGTGACACTCGGGTCCTTCGGGCCCTGGCTGCTGTAAACCGGCGGTGGGACGCAGCGCCGTCTGCCGCGGCTGCGTGCTCGCGCTGTTGTTGCGTGGCGGCGGAGGAGCGGGAGCAGCGGCTCGGGGCTCTACTGTACACCCGGAGGAACGCAGACTTCATATGCCAGAGCCAAACGCCTCCTGGCGCCGCCCCAGCAACCTTTGATTTAACTAGACAAGAGCTGCCGGGTAGGATGGAGGGATGAAAGTGGCCGCGGGAGAGGGGGGAGAGGGGGGGGGGTGCAGCTTTTGTAACAGTCACAAAGTCTATCTATCAATACCGGGAGCCACGGCGCGAGCTTGAAGTGACATTATCTCAGACGGCGTTTGCCTCGTTAGGGTCTACCGAGGCGCTGACGGGGGGGGGGGGGGGGGGCTGTTGGTGAGGCGCGTGCTCATATCTTTGTGCCTTTGGTGTCACAGTGAGAAAACTGGGAGAGCGGCGCCTCCGCTCGCGCTCCGTGTGTTCGAATGCAAGTGTGCGTATGACAATGCTCTGCGCGAGTGTCTGCAAGCGCACATAGGTTTTTATTTTATTTTATTTTCATTTTCTTATGTGCAATGAAAATACACTTAGAGCGTGCACCCGGGTTGTTGGGGGTGTCTGTTCAGAGGTGCCGTGCAAAAACTGCCCGGTGGATTTTTTTTTTGTTTTGTTGCTATTGACATTCTGTCTCTTGCAGAGGAGGAAGAGGTCAGCTAACAGAGGGAAGGGAGGAGAATATCGGTATGGGAACGCTGCGCCTTGGTGCGCCATCTCTCTTTCTCCCTCACACGCACGCGCGCACGCGCGCGCACACACACACACACACACACACGAAACGAACTCCCACACTGCATTTGGCTGCCTCTCAGCTTCACTCACTCCCGAACACAAACACGTTTTCACAGCAGGCTGGGTTTTTTTTGTTTGTTTTTTTTTGTGTGTTTTTTTTAACGCAGCAAATCCGTGTTGCCTTAATCCACGGCCCTTATCGCACCTTCCACTTCTACATCTGCTCATTTCCAGCGACGCGGAGGATTAATCAGGGACTTTTTATACATAGTTCAGCCCCGCATAAGCAGACACAAGTCTCTTTCCCCTCCCTTTAACCTGGCAAAAGCCCTCCCACCCCACCCCACCCCACCCCACCCCCAACACACACATACATAACTTTTGATTGCCATGTGAACAGCAATTACGTCCCTCCACATCCACGGCAATTTGAAATAAATCACACCAACAAAAAAAAAACGAGGCCTTTTAAATTACATGCCAAAAATGTGTTGATCGTGGCCGTCACGGTGCTTTTTGCATGTTTGCCATGCAACAACAACAACAACAAAAAAGGTGTATTTCTAGGGAACACGTGGGCTGCCGAGTCTCAGATAATCAGTGCATTGTTGCGCGTGGTTCATTTGCCGATCAGGCGCCGTGTTAGAAAGGGTCAAGTGGGCCTGGCTGCACGTTAAGCACCGTTGCATTGACAGCGTGCTCCTTGCAGGCCTCGCAGCTTCCCGAACCAACCACAGTACTGCCCCCAGCGCCTCCGCTAATGCTGCCGTTGGGGGCAGCTGGGGGGAGAAGTGCTTATTCATTCAGCAAACAGAGGAGCCATCTTGATTTTTTACAAATAGCTTCATAACAATAAGAGCTCCGAGGGCTCATCCAGATGTTCACACCTGCACGCACAGATGTGCGGCGTAGACGCCGATACAGAGATGCACCGAGATCCACGCAGCCCAGCGTGATGTGTTGTTAAGCCTCGGCTGGCACGTGCAGTGCGAATGGCAGGCGAATAAAGGCGATTAATGTGCAAAAACACACTAATGTAGAAATCACGGCTTTCAGCGGTTCACAATGCGAGTCGCTGCACCATATTGTTGATATTTTCACTATACCTGCAGAGCCACGTCCACTGGCTGTTTGCATGCATTGGTAAATAGCCCCTGTTACTGACACAAAGGGCATCAATTCATGCCAAGGACGCTGCAATAATAGACTTGTAATAATAGACCCTCACTGCCGCTGCCTCCCAAACAGGCCAGCAAGCTGTGTACCACTCAGGCTTTTGATTGAATGCTAAGTGCTTCATCAATCACACTCCAAGACAGATTATTAGAAGCTTCTACGACGACGGGACCAGCCGAAAGGTCCAAATCAGATTACTTCAGACAGCCTCTTAAACCTTTAATTACACTGCAGTTCGGCACTTATCGGAGGCACATCGAGAGTGAGGCAACTTTTTCAGTGGTAGTCACGAGTGACAGAAACTAGTGCGTGTCAAGGGTCGTAAGTGACTTTCTTGGCAGCACATGTCAGCTCGCAGGGGGGCGCCAGCCTCTTTGTTCATACCACGCGCATCAACAGCAAAGGCACAGCATTGGAGATGACTTGTAAGAGTGCTCGTAAAATCGTGCTATTCGGGTGTAATTCTGCTGTGTGATCATAAGATGGGACACAGTTGGGGTATCCGGGTAGCGTGGCGGTCGATCCCGTTGCCTACCAACACGGGGATCGCTGGTTCGAATCCCCGTGTTACCTCCGGCTTTGTTACGCGTCCCTACAGCCACAATTGGCCGTGTCTGCGGGTGGGAAGCCGGATGTGGGTTTGTGTCCTGGTCGCTGCACTAGCGCCTCCTCTGGTCGGTCGAAGTGCCTGCTCAGGGGGTGGGAGGGGGAATAGCATGATCCTCCCACGCGCTACGTCCCCCTAGCGAAACTCCTCACTGTCAGGTGAAAAGAAGCGGCTGGTGACTCCACATGTATGGGAGGAGGCATGTGGTAGTCTGCAGCCCTCCCCGGATCGGCAGACGGGGTGGAGCAGCGACCGGGGCGGCTCTATAGAGTGGTAATTGGCCGGATGCAATTGGGGAGAAAAAAACCCCAAAAAGATGGGACACAATTATATGTTGTAGTTTGTGTATTAAATCTGAAATCCTTTTTTTGTCATTAATAGATCATCCATGGACACGTGCCTAACATTAACTGGCACCTTTACCGTGGCTGGAGACGCTGCGCATGCTGCGGTGGAGATTCTGGAGGGAAGGATGAACACCGGTGCAGCAGCCAACACGTTCCTACTCAAGCAGGAGACAGGTTTGAAACACGATGGCGGTGTTTCTGTTGGACAGATAATGTACCGGTCCCACAGCCAATATTACAGTACAGCAGTGTCCCCATACAGTTCGTAATAGACTGGACTGCCCGCGGAAGCGGGGCAGGCTAAGCTAACTGCTAGCCCATGCAGACCGGCTGGCGTTCGTTCCCTTGGACGGTGATTTTTATCTTTCTTCATAGTTTGGAGATATGCGTTAGTTTAGTTGTTCTTGAAGTTCTTGTAGTTTCTGGATGTGTGTTCTTGTCTTTGTGTTGCGCTGCTGGGGGGAAACGATATTTCGTTTCATTTCATGTGCATGAAATCCCAGATAGCATCCGGATGTGGGCCACTTCAGGCAGTGATGCGGCACTGATGGCCTTCTGCTGGCCCAGACAAAACGGATGTGAGCCTGAAGTGGCCCATGTGTATAACAGCTAATATGGCCCAAATATGCCAAATCAAATGTGGGCCTTTTTTTGGCAAAGATGCGGTGCTCTCGGCAACATGTGATCTGGATGTGACCCTGAAGTGGCCCGTGTGGTAAATGGTGAATATGGCCCAAATATCACAAAACAAATATGGGCCACCTCTGGCAAATATGTGGTACATGCGGCATTGCTACGGCTTGGTTCTGGCCCAGATCTGGCAAACAGGAGCGGATCGCCCATGTGCCATCATTCCACACGGTATGTGGGCCGGATGAAAGTGTCAGCGTGGGACGGGTCCGGGCCACAGCAATTTTGTTGTCTGGGATGAAACAACAAAGAGTTGCTGTTAGCTTTAGCTTCAGGATGTCATTTGTACAAAGGTGGGAGCTGTTCACTGCTGAGCTGACGGCACGTAAGCCACCACGGCTGCTGCTGCTGCTGCTGCTGCTGCACCTCATTTGTACTTCTTGTTGTCACAGGAGTGGGACGGATCAGGGAAATCACAGATCTCAACTTTGAAAAGCGTATTCGTGCTCAAATTAACTGCTGCATCGCGCCTCTCGGTGAAGTGGCCCTCTCATCCTGCGTTTTGGTAGTGTTCAGGTTGTTTTTCATCACCTTCCAACAACATATAGAGGAGTCTGTTCACCGTCAGCCTTCACGCTGTGAGCTAAAAGCTGCCCTTTTGTCCCCCCCCCCCCCTGTCCGCCTGCCTCATGAAACCACCGCTGGAGTCTAACACCTTGGGAACGATTAGCAGCACCGTGTGTGCGTGTGTGTGTGTGTGTGTGTGTGTGTGTGTGTGTGTGTGTGTGTGTGTGTGTGCAAGGTACTGGACAGAGGCTTCCTGTGAGGCAGGACAGTGCGTTCTTTTCCAGGTGAGCGGCTGGGTGACGGATGCGAGAGCAGACAGGCCCTGGCCAGGGTCACGAGGCAACTGTCACCCCTCTTCACCTGCATGCTCCGGCAGAGGGGGGATCCTGGAAAGATCATGTCCGGACACATTTCCTCACGCAGGTCCCTTCTGCATTTCTCTTGGGTCCATGTGCCCCCTGGTGAGGAGAGCAGGTAGGGTCCCAGAGTGCATTCAATTAGTGACTTGTCGATGTGTGTGTGTGTGTGTGTGTGTGTGTGTACCATGTTTTTCTATGCTACTGGGGACCAAATGTCCCCATTAGCATAGAAAACCCAGGAACCATCTACCTTGTGGGGCCATTTTATGGGGCTCCACAAGTAAAAGGGTCTATTTTAGGGTTAAGACTTGGTTTTTGGGTTAAGGTTAGAATTAGGGTTAGGCATGTAGTTTGCGTGGTTAAGGTTAGGGTCAAGGGCTAGGAAATGAATGTAGTCAATGAGGGGGCCCCACAAGTATAGATCTACGAGTATCTGTGTGTGTGTGTGTGTGTGTACCATGTTTTTCTATCCTAGTGGGGACCAACTGTTCCCATTAGAATAGAAAACCCAGAAACAACTACCTTGTGGAGTCATTTTATGGGGCTCCACAAGAAAAAGGGTCTATTTTGGGGTTAAGACTTGGTTTTAGGGTTAAGGTTAGAATTAGGGTTAGCTTAAGGTTAGGGTTAGGCATGTAGTTTGCGTGGTTAAGGTTAGGGTTAAGGGCTAGGAAATGAATGTAGTCAATGAGGGGTCCCCAAAAGTATAGATCTGCGAGTATCTGTGTGTGTGTGTGTGTGTGTGTGTGTGTGTGTGTGTGTGTGTGTGTGTGTGTTATCGTGCGGGCCCTGTGTGCAAGCATCATCACACCGGGTGCTTTTTATGATCACAACGCAAACTCCAAATCACCTATAAACTGCATTGTGGGCTTGAAATACAGTGCCGTTTCATTCAGTATTCACATAGCGTGCACTCCTCCTCCATTATGCGCCCTGATACAGAATACATCCAGATATTCTGCACGGCATCAATGACTGCTCCTCTCAGGAGACCGGTAGTGCTTATTCGGGCCCTGCCAAGAGCTGCAGACGGAGACAGGGAGATCACATGAACATCAGAGGTCCCCGTGGAGCGGTAGCTTTGGCTGCTGTTTAAAGCCTAATCAATGATGGAAACGCAACCCGCGTCTATCTGTCGTGTGCATGGCTACAAGAGGGGCTTCTGGGAAGAAAAACTAAACACACACACACACACACACACACTCCGAGAAAGAGGCGGCGATAACAAAAGAAGGAAGAGGCTGATGTGACACTATTGTGTGACTTCCTTATCAGCGACGCCTTGCGTGATCTGTTAAGAAGGGTTTCATGGCCGCGCTAAGCACCTGAGAACGCTTCTGAGCGGCGCGAGGTGAACCGCAGGGTGAGCCGCTCCGGGTTTGAGCTTGCTGACTACAGAGATCGGGGCTGATTTAGCCGGGGGTACAGGCTACCCTCAGCGTCCAAAGCCATTAGCGATTCCTGTACTACTAAAGCACCGCTCCAGGGCAACCATTTCCTTGCATTAATGTCTTCCTTCCATTGCAGTGAATCAAAGGTTTATTCTAGTGCCCCCACCTACCGTAGCCCGTTTCCCCGAAATAACAGATGTTGAGGATGTGGGGGAAGGCCGAAACGAGAGGAAGGGGGAGAGAGAGAGAGAGAGAGAGAGAGAGAGAGAGAGAGAGAGAGAGAGAGAGAGAGAGAGAGAGAGAGAGAGAGAGAGAGAGAGAGAGAGAGAGAGAGGAGAGAGAGAGAGGGAGGGGGAGGGAGGGAGGGAGAGAGAGAGAGAGAGGGAGGGGGAGGGAGGGAGGGAGGGAGAGAGAGAGAGAGGGAGGGAGAGAGAGAGGGAGGGAGGGAGAGAGAGAGAGAGAGAGAGAGAGGGAGGGGGAGGGAGGGAGGGAGAGAGAGAGAGAGAGGGAGGGGGAGGGAGGGAGGGAGGGAGAGAGAGAGAGAGGGAGGGAGAGAGAGAGGGAGGGAGGGAGAGAGACATCCAGCCGCAGTACCAGCATGTTTCAAAGCAGAGCGGTTTATTATCAAGAACAAGAATATCAAACAAGGGAGAGGAAGAAAAGAGCTCGGCTTCACAAACTTGTTTTTTCGCCTCAATCTGATCGGTTCAACTCTTTTTTAGCACAAAGAGTAAGACTTGTCAAGCGTAGGGTCTTTTTTTTTCTTTTTCTATTAAAGTTTATCTTTTGCCCATAGTTACAGTTTGTAATGTTTGTTTGTTTGTTTTTTTTTTTTTTGCCTTATCGTGTAAATACAGAAGCGCTCCGCTGAAACCGGAGCTTTGGAACAGTTATTAAGAGGCTATACAAAGGGTTTAAATGTCAAGTTCGTAAAGTGCTTCCTCACATGTTTTTCTTTTCCGTCTTTTTTTTTTTTTTAATTCATTTTCGTTCCCGTCACAGACAAGGCAGCGGCTCTTCTGAGTCACGTCTCATGAGCGGTCGGGGGCCCTCACTGCCAGTCGAAGGTATGCTTCACCAGCCTGAAGAAGTTGCGGTTGTGCTCCCGCAGGTAGGAGCGGAGCTGCTGGAGCACGGTGCTGTTCACGGCGGGGTGCGGACGGCCCTTGGACTCATGGAGGCAGCGCTCACGCCCGTCGCTCCGGATGCAGTAGAAACCCTTGGTCTGGTTGAAGTAGAAGTTTGAGGAGACTATCCTGGGGGGCAGGTTGAGGAAGCGCTCCACCTTCTGGAGTTCGGGCAGGGGGTCGTGGATCAAAGTGTCCCCGTCCACAATGTGGATCTGCTCCAAAGGGAAGTGGCGCAGCCAGTTGCGCATGTGGACGTCGTACAGGCTCCTCTGAATGGCCTTGTAGCGAGTGTTGAGGGCCCCATTGCGCACGAGCAAGTTCTCGATGGCCTGCACCGGCTTGTGGCTCTCCCGCCGGTTGAAGTAGACCTGGGTGTAGTCTGAGATAACGCGCTCGACCGGGTCACGCAGGATCAGCAGCAGTTTGATGGAGGAGTTCATCCCTCGGATGCGTTCTGGCGCCAGGGCCGACGTGAAGTAGCCAGGAGTCTTCTCCACCGTGATTTGCTGTGGGTAGGAGTAGGGCATCAGCTCGCGGTACCAATCCAAGCCCTTGGCGTAATTCTCATCCCAGTCAAAGAAATGCACCTCGGTGGCGGCGGCAGCGACCTCAGGGTGAATGTCGAGCATTTCCAGCAGGGCCCTTGTACCCCCCTTGCGAACCCCGATGATGATACAGTGTGGGGTATGCTTACTTGTCCCTGGGGGCGGAGACGGGAACAAATCCTCAGAGCCGTTGGTTGGTATACCAGTACCAATCAGGTCCACCATGGGGTCCAGTGTTATGCTTGGACCAGCCTGGACAAGCTCAGTTGGGGCAGCGTACGTCTGGCAAACCAGGAGGAAGGCAGATGCCAGCAAACAAGCCATGGCCATGGAGTAGGAGGTGGAGATTGAGAAGGTGATGGAGAGAAGCGATAACCAGAGGAGACAGAAGTTCAGCTGTGGAGCAGATCTGTCTTTATGAGCTCAAGATCGGCAGGAGCAGAACAGGGATGCGCAGTCTCAGTTTCCCTTTGGATATGAGCAGGCGGAGAAGGGAAAACCATTTCCAGTCCACAGCACATCTGTAGAGATGACAAAGGGGGGGGGGAAACTATGTTTAGACATGAAGGAAGAATAACTATTGTTGTCATACCGTTGAAGCATCTTATAAATTCATGGCTAAGTGGTCCAAGCATTTAGGAAAATGCATGTTCAGTTGAGACGAGAGTGTCCTCTCAGAAAGGCAATCACAATTTATTTTAGTGTCTACTTTTCTCCTGGCCACTTCTCCTGTATGATCTCTTCTGTTTTATAAACTTAACTCAAATTTCAATTGACCCTAATACCTCTGGCAGAAAAAAAAAAAGGCATTTGGCCAGACAGCTCATTTGAAACTGTGGCTGGAAATTGCAATTGTGGCTGAAGGCCAGGAGACAAGGCCATAGTGCTTTGCTTCCCTTTACCTGGGTATAATTCTCACTTGAATCAATTCACTTAACATCCGTCCAGGAGTTTCAAAACCCCGGTGCGAGGGTGAGAAGAGGCATAAGAATGAATTTATCGCAGGAAATGAGATGAGTTCTCACTTCTAGGTGACTTTGATTTCCTATACATGCTGAGATGGATCGATATGGGGGGCAATGCAATTCAGCAGATACAAGGAGAGGGATTTACAGCATTAGACGAGACTTCCAACAGCGCTGGAGGTATGCTGGGAAACGTGGGAAATAAAAAGATTCAACGGCGTACTGTCCTGACCTTAAAAGGGTACCGGATATGTTACATTTGCTCAATTTTGGGGTTTATTTGACTCCTTCCAGCTACCCTCACATGGCGGGCCCTCGTTTAACTGTGAATATAGACAATAGTAAAATTGTTCTGCCGCGAACAGACAACCGAGCATGAAATGAAACGGAGTGAAATTTTAAGTTGTGGTATAAATTAAAAAAAAAGTCTGACGTTTTCATTGGGAAAACAAGCGGAGAGTGATGCCGCTTACGTTGTCGTAGTCAAAACAGCTGGGACGGGCCATGCAAACATCTAGCACACGCAGCAAAGGTCACGATAAGGTTATCTCAACACAGACATTCCCTTCCTGGGAACAGACTACTGGAGATATTCAAGCACAAACACAAGGTGCACGCACATGTGCATGCACACATGCACACTCACGCACTCACACACACACACCAGTCTCAACACATGCACATGCCAAGCTCTATCGTGCAGTCACTACCAATAGAGTTCACCTCATAACACATAATGTATACTTCTATCTTTACCCGGCGACGGATATTGTTAACTTTTTTTTCCCCCCAAAGTTGTTTTGACATTCCCGACCGTTTCCGGTCTCGCTCGGACGTTTTTGTTGGTTTTCGGGTCGTTCGGCAACATGTGATTTGACAAATCTGGGACGAAGTGTGCAACACCTGTCACCTACGGACGGTGTTTGAATTGAGCTCACGAGGGTTCGAGAAATCAGATTAATTTCTGTCGTTCCATTACTCTACATGACCCCCCCACCCCCCGCCCCCATTCCGTTGCTCTTTTGTAGCTCTACATCGGCCTCAATAGAAAAATTAGCAAACTAGAGCGCTTAAAGATTTATCATATGCACATATGGAAGAATGGTGAGGCATTTTATTATAATTCCCATTAATTTCCCTCTTATGAAAATAGGGTAAATCTATTTTAGTCATCACCTCCTCATTCAAGTTACGCTGGTGAAATACCAAGCATATGGCTTAGTAGGAGTTTCCCCACACACGGTAAATCATTTGACATTTCACTACAAATTGACTGCTGGCATGAAAATAATTACTTTTTCATGAGAACATTATTTATTTATGTGAAAGCTACAAGACATGATGGCGGTTGCTTATGCTTTAAATCGTGTGTTTACTTGCAGCATAGCTTGCTTTTCAGCATAGCCAAGCTTCTGCTTTTAGACACATGCTTGAAAAAACAAAAAAAAAATAAAAATTCAACAGCAATCATATATCAGGGGGGAAAAAATTAAAAAAAGCATTGCTGTAATCTTTTTCTGGACAAGTTCTCTGGCTTGTGTGACATTTAATCCAAGCAGCGATGCATCAGCATAAGAACAGCATCTGTAAATAGCCCTTGCACCTTTGCACACTGGGCATTCCTGCAGAGTCATGGCCGGCCTTTCCCTTTCCCCCCCTAACGGCACCTTTCGACCACACGAGAGCAACGGGCTCTGCTCCGACCTGTGGCTGAAGCCCGGGACCGGGCCCGGAGCTCGGCACAGGAAGAACGGACCCGCTCTGGAGCCCGGGGGTTGTGCAGGGAGCCGCTTATGTGCTGTGACAGCCGCGCCTGCCTGTCAGCGTTTCCCTGGCAGAGAGCTGCCAAGTCCAATGCTAACAGCCAGGCAGCCGGACGAGCTTTCTGTCTCATCCAATTCACCCGCTCCTCTCACAGCACACCGCCACCTGGAAGGAGCCATTGTTTCACATCCCACTGGGCCTCATTGCTTCATTCGGTGCTGATGCATATCTCTCCGGCATTTCATTCAGCGCATCGCGGCCACATTATCTGGCAGACCACTTAACCAAGAGTGCTCGGACGGGGCTGTGCAAGGGCCGGCGGGAGGTAATATGACCACGGCCGGCAGGATGACAGTAATGGCACGGGGCACGCTGAGATCGAAGAAAGGGACGGAGCAGCTCGGTTAAGCTCTAAAGCTGGATAGGTGGCAAAAAAATCATTTGCAATTTGCAGGTTTCCACTGAGGAATCCAGCCCGTCTCCTTCTCAAAGTGGAACACGGCGGCCAGAAGTGTGGGCTTGATACGCCTTGCCCTCTCAGCTACCACACGACCGGCGCCCGTGACTCCCGAGATGCCTGCAGTTTGACACACAAACATGTCGGCTAACCGCCGGCTCTCTTTTAAGCTGCTTCAAATAGAAGCGTCGGCTAAACGAGAGGAATGTGACACGAGGAACGTGGCAGGGCGGTCGCATGTTTGGGGCACGTTTCACACGTACAGGAAGTACACCGCTTTCTCCCTTTACTTTGCTTTAAACGCTCACCGCTCTTGGTCGAGGGCTGGAGAATATGTCGCCGCCTGCTATCTGACCGGCTTAGTGTAGCCCGAAAAAATGTGTGTGTGCCATCCATCATATCCCAGCAGCCTCGGAGGGAAGGCTGCACAGGTTCACGGCTCCACAGGAATCCAGGTTCCAACTAATTAACCCAACCAGCCAACTCTATACATATAAATTGGTGGCGAGAACAAACCCTCATTCATATTCAGCGGGGGCCCCCAATCATTAACCGTGGCAGACAGCAGGCATTGTCCGGGGCAGCTTTGTTTCGTTAGCGGGAGCTCATTAGAGAGACATAAATACAAAAACAATCATTAGTACAAACCGAGTTTGATTCTGAAATGGGATGGACTTCTCCGTGTAAGCTATTTCGACTGAGTGATTTACTCAGTTTAACATTCTTTTATTCTTTTTTCACGAGCTTTCAACTAACACACATACACACACACACACACACACACACACACACACACACACACACACACACACACACACACACACACACACACACACACACACACACACACTAGAGATTCGGTTGCATTGCTGGCTGGATGAGGTCTTGCTGTGACTGAGGTTATACCCCGGAGAGGGCAGAACGGAGGCCCGCACACATCTGAGTACACACGCAAACACAAATACACTCGCAGCACAAGTTTGTCCTGTGCAAATAATTGTGTTGTTTTTGTGCGATGTTGACCGGCCCGAGCAATTGAAACGGTTGAGCGGGTTGCTCAGGTGGTGGAGCGGCCAGTTCCTGCCCGACTGAGGCGATGGATTTTGTTTGGGGACACGGGGGTCTAAGGCCCATTCAATAGATGGAGCGATCAAAGCACACCAATCTTTCACACACACACACACACACACACACACACACACACACACACATACACACACTGTTATAGACCTCTCCGTTTCTCTATTTTTCTCTGTCTCCGTTTCTGATTTGTTTCTCTGCCTGGTTCCATCTCCCTTTCTGATCTCTCCCCAGCAGGTCTGCAGGATCCAGTGACCCCCCCCCCCCAAAAAAAGCAAACCGCAGTTACAGAAATGTGCACACTTCCACGCTGCTTCCTGTCAGACCAAACCCTCCCTTGGCTCGTGCAATTGCCTCTATCTCTTCTTCTCAGTCGGTCTTTTTAACAGGCCCTGTGAAAACAGTTGTATATATATCCCCCACCCCCTACCCCCCCACACACCCACCCACCAACCCCAGCTCTGTGAGAGCATGCCTTCATGTGCAAGATAGATTTTAAATAATGGATGCATTTTATTGCACAGTGGGGTCCATGGCCTGAAACTAATTTCTATTAATACATCTTAAGGCCTTCGCTATTTATACAGGATTTAGGAGAACTAATTCTTCTTTGTCTCTCACTCGCTTATAGCTTACAAAATATGACTCATACAAGCTGACAAAAGCATAATATTAGAATTGGAAGATTTTTTTTTTCTTTTTCTTTTTTTTTTTGGCCAAGCGACGTCTCGCTTTCGGAAGCCGATACAGACAGAATAAACTAGGCATGTAATCAATTCTGGCGTTTATGAGGTACACTGCAGCACAAAAGCAATAAATAATGACTTGCAAACAACCGGTGAAGTAGCCAAATCACTTGAAACCTGTTTTGCATAATGTCTCGCGGTGGAAGCAGGGGCGTGGACCGGGGTAGTGGATAACGGTGACAGATAGCACGTCTACAATCGAGCGTCTCCAAAATAGACCCCGGTTCTCCGGCGGGGACTGGGCAGGCTGAAAACACCGGCGTGATGTTTTTACCGCTGTCTACTTGTGAGAGCACTTGGTTGAGAAGGTGTATGGGGGAACTGGGACGTACGCTGTATTGGGCAGTGTTGCCCTAAGGGTCTGAGCGGCAGGGCTTAATGTGCAGAATGTAGCAGCAGCGTCCCTGGTGTGAGCAAGGGAATGTGTGAAGTCCTACCCCCCCCACCCCACCCCCCCACCCCAGCCGGCGCTCACCCTGGGCCAAGTCCGTGGCTGGGAATGTGTTTTCAGATTTGAGTGGATTAGATTTGTTTTTATGATCCCTGCAGGTGGGAGAGGTTAGCTGTGCAGCAGCAGGAAGGTGAAAAGGAAAGGTAGAAAAACCACCAGGTAGTCCCGAAGGGCTTTATCATCAGCGCAAAATACAACGATATACGGCATTTGGCACCCTCTATCCTTGGACCCTAGACCCGAATGAGTACAAAGTCTGCAAGAACAGCCTAATTAGGAAAACATATGGGAGAAACATTACATATTATATATATATATATATATATATATATATATATATATATATATATATATATATAAATAATGGCACAACGTTGTCCCATTGCTTTATATATATATATATATATATAAAGAAATGTTTGTGTGATGTGTGTAACGAGAGCAAATAGGGCATACATATATGGAAAATAATGTCATATAGTTATAATACAACTATAGTTTAATTATAGGGCCAAACCCACTACAGAAGAAGACTATAGAAGTAGCCAACAAGCCGCCTGGCTGAATGGAGAATAAAAACAACACACAAACCAGCTGGAGAAAATCAGTTTCGCTCAGCTGACACGACGTTGAGTTTAGTCTGTTTAAATGCCTGGTATTAAAAGGTATTCATCATGGGACGTGAATCTATCCATCCCTCTGGCATAAGCTAGGTTAATTCTCCTCAACAGGGCCCCCTGGTGGACAAGTACTGATGCCACTACTTCTCAATAGGGCCCCCTGGTGGACAAGTATTAGATGTCACATACTCCTCAATAGGGCACCCTGGCGGACACGTATTAGATGCCACATATGCATGTCTAGGGGCCCCTGGTGGACAAGTATTAGATGCCATATACTCCTCTATAGGGCCCCCTGGTGGACAAGTATTAGATGCTACATATTCTCAGATTTTGGTTATAACGATGAAATGCCAGCAGAACACCAGCGGAGGTTTAAGGCCTGAAATGTGCTTAAACATGGTTGATTTTTAATTAAAAAGGAAGGTTGATTGTTGTTTATCCTTACTCCAGTGCCTGTTAGTTTGTGTGCATGTGTGTGTGGGTGTGTGGGGGGGAGGGATCCATTCAGATATATTAAACACTAATTTCAAGTAATAATGTATTCATCATCAACACCAAAGACAGCTACTCAACTAATGTGTGTTGTTAAGTGTTATGGGTGTGATGCAGCATGCTAGTTACTGACATGTTTGTTTGCACCACTTCACGAGGCATCCATCACCCATCTGTGTGCAGGGGAACTGTGTGTTCTCACTGCTGAAGTTGAATTGAAATGATGCAACTGTTGCTACCTTGACAGAGAAAGGAGGGAGACGTCCCACACCAGCAGCACCACAGAAGAGAGAGCATGCTTTGTTTCCCCGCATTTTCTGAGCATCAATATTTCACAGCGTCTCGGGTATAACAGTTAGGCCTCTACCATATAACACATCTCCCTGCTTTGAGTTCTGTCTGACATTCACAGGCGGGGAGAATCCAATCCCATAACACCTGCGGCTTACCTATAATCACTGTCACATCCATAAACTGTATCAAAATGTAAAATATATATATATATATACTAGAAGAACCCCGCTACAATGTAGCAGTTTGGTTATCCACCCGTCTAAATCTCCCTCCTCTTCATCCTGCCAGCTAACCGCCTTCCCCCTGCCCCTAACCCCCCCCCCCACTCCAACTCCCTCCCCCCAAATGCTCGGAATCATCTGAAATGCAGAGAAAAGTGGTTTTTAGCCATTTTTAGAAAATGCATATTTTGCATAATTATGCATAATTATTTTAATTATTTTAATTTTCTGCTATTTTTCTGGTCCTCTCTGGAACAATACCTACCACTTCCAAAAAAAATTAGGATCATAAGTGCATTTTTGCAAAAATGCATTTATTTTGCATAATGCCAAAACATTTCTAAGTCCCAGAATTTTTTTTTTATATAGGTGAAAAAATCAAAGATGCTCAGAATCATCTGAAATGCCGAGAAAAGTGGTTTCTAGCCATTTTTAGAAAAATGCATAATATTTTGCATATTTATGCATAATTATGCATAATTTTAATTTTCTGGGATTTTTCCCTTACTCTCTGAGACAATACCTACCACCTCCAAAAATAATTAGGATCATAAGTGCTTTAGTTTTCGGTCCCGCTATCTACACTAACTAACACACACACACACACACACACTAAACACCACACACACACACATTCCGAAAATATATGAGTAGATATACATATATACATATATATATATATATATATACACACTTTAGGCTGTATTGCACACCTTAAAAATCACTTCACATTTTCTCAGGCCCCGGAGATTGAAAGTCGAGGTTTTCTCGGTTTCCGCAGAAATCACTGAGGGCCTCACAGCTCTGGCAACAAAAAAACAAAAACACACACAATATTTGGCTATTTTTGGACAGTGTGAGTAAGATGATGACCTAATCCACACCCACATGTCAGCAAAGGCATTCATTATGGGTTTGACGAGAGGGGTAATCTGCCGTTTGCTGGTACACTCAAGACACATGTTCCCTCAGCGCAGACGCTAATTGTAGGGTTTTAATCCCGGTCTTCTGTGCATCTAGCAAAGCCTTCAAGAGGAACGAGGTCTTTTTAACACTTTTCCCTGCGGAGGGTTTTACAAAAGGGGGGGGGGGGGAGGACAGCCGCCACCAATTACAAATCGTCCTGCCCACCACCATCTGCAGTGTGCTTCCCTACAAGCTGAACAGGAGGCACCTGAATGCAACAAACCGATGCCGCAAAGTGCCCACAAACTGTCTTTCTGGCACGGGCCATAGTCCTCCAACCACCCGGCCCCAAGCACACCATTGTTCATCCAGAGAGAATGACTTCACATTGAGCCAATGGGCGGAGCAGCTTCAGCCTCCTCCGTTACCTTGGCGCGTGCCCTGGCCCAGACATTCCCCAGCTTGGCTTTGACATTTGTCGATGCGCTGAGATTTATTTCAGGCATCAGCTGACATCGCCCGGATTCCCAGGAGGCCCTTTTGGCAGATAAAATAGGCTGAGTTGCTCATCAACCTTGGATGAGTGGAGGCAACCAATCACAAAGGGCTGCTGACTCACCCGGGTAAGTGGTCCGCGGCCAGTCAAGAGACAACACGGACACCGAGCGAGGATTCAATCAGACAGCGGCGGCCTGATGGTTCTCATTCAATCTGCCACTTCTGATGGAGCACCAGCGCCATCCGGAGCTTAACTATCCACGCCGCCGACTCCACAGTACAGCCGAGAGGCGTCGACGCCTCCCACCTTAATGACGCTTATAACGTTCAACACGCCATGCCCAACTGTCGGCGTGTCTGATCTTTGTTTTGAACACCCTGTTGAGTAATTAGTGCACAGCGCTCTCCGAGCCGGGGCACTGCAACGCAGTCTTCAAAACAAACGCACCAACTTTTTTTTCCCCCTTTCTTTTTCGGTCTCCCTGGGTCTTAAGTCTTTTGGAAAGCCGAAGCTGTTCTCTGGTCTCGCTGGCATCCTGCAAACTGCAAAAATACACATACATTATGGATGAATTACTTCAAATAAAAAGCAGGGCATCTTGTAATGAACTATGAGGATACTCTTAAATCTTTGATGAGGCCTATCTGGTGAATACTCGAATGAGGAAAGCGTGGCAGGGCCTGTTGGATGCCGACAAACCCTCACAGCAGTGGGGAAGGAGCCGGGTAGCGTGCAGTATGTTCTCGGTTACACAATACATATTTGACTATCCATCCCACCGGGCGCCAGCTCCATTAAGTCATCCATAAATTACATTTCTGTCTAACGAGGTCCTTCGGAGCCGCTTTTACCGAAGCCACTTAACACATACGTAGGACTTTATTACCTACGTTGTTGTGCACAAGTTGCCAACTGGTTGAGCTGAACGTCAATAAACACGCCTGACCTCCCGTGTTTACGCCACAAACCTGCAGCTGTTGAAGGCCTGGTCTTGGAAAACCTCCTCCGCTCTGGCACAATGACGCCCTATTGGAAGACTCATGCCGCAAGCTCTGCCAGCGTTTCCCTGCCACGGCAAATATGTATTCAGCGCCGCAGAATCTGATGAGAATTAAGGGTTTGGCCTCTTTGTGGTGGGACGTGGGCTGCCAAGCGCCGGAGTGATTCAACTTTAGGCTGCAGTTAGCAAACTAATTACAATAATGCATCTTCAAAAAAAAAACCATTTCCCCAAGAAGTTTGCCCACATCTGAAATTGCCATCCATAAAGTGAGCTCAATTATCCAACTTTTTTTTCCCACAATGGTGATAAAAGTTCAGTTTGGCAGTGTGGGGGCAGTGTGGGGTCCTAATCTCCCAGGGTGCTTACTGTTACAAGAGAGGAGCATAACCGACAAGCGTAAATAAAGAGGCAGGCGTTATATAATCCACCCTGGGTACATACTGCACACGTGGAGTAGACATAAGGCAAGGAGGGGAGATAGTGGTGCTGGGCATGATGGAAGTAAAACCTAGCGTCAAACAAACCGGGGCAGGATTTGCATCCCCGGGGTCGGTCTCTAACTGGCGAGCAGAGCGGCGTCATGTAGCCACTAGCTTATCACTTGACCCGCAGCGTACGTCGTCTCGACCATCTTGCGATTCAGCTACCCAGATCACGTTCGTCCTCCAGTCTGCGGCCTCTGAACATGGCAGCAGGATGCTCAGATCAGAGACGGGGGGGTGGGGGTGGGGGGGGGTGGCAAGCGGAGTCAAACTGACGTCAACGGCCACACGTTTCTGGAAATGCCGTTTATGGCGCGGCGGCCGACCTTGAACTCGTCTAGGCGTAATGTTAGTACGAGCCGGCCACGGTGTCACGTTACATCATCAACAAATGTAACTCGAGTTGTTACTTCAAATGCCGGCCATTGATTGTCACTAAATCGGGGGGCAGCGGGGTCTGTGGGCTGAGGGGGCTGAGCTGGAAGTTCGGTAAACGTGTCTGTAAATGTCTATACAGTATGTGCACACACACGTGTGATTTGAAAAGGAGGTTTGCACTCACAAAAACTGACCACTACTTGTAATCAACAAATTAAATAATAATAAAAAAGGGGAGGGGGTGTCCGGGTAGTGTAGCGGTCTATTCCATTGCCTACCAAAATGGGGATCGCCGGTTCGGATCCCCGTGTTACCCCCAGGCTTGGTCGGGCCTCCCTACGGACACAATCGGCCGTATCTGCGGGTGGGAAGCCGGATGTGGGTATGTGTCCTGGTCGCTGCACTAGCGCCTCCTCTGGTCGGTCGGGGCGCCTGTTTGGGGGGGGGGGACTGGGGGGAATATTATGATCCTCCCATGGGCTCCGTTCCCCCGGTGAAACTCCTCACTGTCAGGTGAAAAGAAGCGGCTGGCGACTCCACATGTATCGGAGGAGGCATGTGGTAGTCTGCAGCACCTCCCCACATCGGCAGAGGGGGTGGAGCAGAGACCGGGATGGCTCGGAAGAGTGGGGTAACTGGCCAAGTACAACCGGGGAGAAAAAGGGTGGAAAAAATCCAAAAGGAACAACAACAAAAAGAATTGACCAGCAGCATACTGTTCAGAGAAATGATGCCATGTTTTAAATGACAGTAACTCAAACCCCCTGTTGAGGAACCACCGTCTCTCATCCACACTAGAGTCTCAAAATGTTGAGTAATAAATTCATATTGTAAACATAAAAACCTAATCGCACTCCTACACTTATGTGATTGTTTGATTCAACTGATGATTTATACATATGAAAAATAATAACACAATGTAATTGGAAAGAGAATGTGAAGGAGAATTGCCTAAAAACCCTCAAGGGAGGTGAAACGTGGCGTTCTCCAGGCAGCACGCTACAGGAAGCCGTCACAGCAGTGCGGTACGCACAATCTGTGTGCATCTATAGATCATTCCACACATAGCAAAAGACGGAGACACAGTTCAGCACAGCGCCCGGCAAAATGCATCCCACAAACACCCATGTTACACAAGTACAATGAATCAGTCCAAGTTACAGGACACACACGCACAGCACATATCAGAGTGTGCAACAACTAACTGTGCAATAATCTACGCAATATGTTTATGTGCAGTTTTCATGTACAGAATCTGGGCATTATTACTTATTATTTACTGCCATTTCCCATGACATATGCACTTTCACCCTTAGTGGCCCAGTGGTTAGCACTGTCGCCTCACAGCAAGAAGGTCCTGGGTTCGAACCTCAGGCCGTCCCAGGTCCTTTCTGTGTGGAGTTTGCATGTTCTCCCCATGTCTGTGTGGTTTCCTCCCACCATCAAAAAGACATGCATGTTAGGGTTAATACTCCTGCCTGTGTGCCTGACCAAGGCAATGGAAAGAAGTACCCCGGGCGCTGCAGCTGCCCACTGCTGCTAGCTAGCAACAGTGCATGTTGGGATGGGTTAAATACGGGAATTCAAAAAGTACATCTTAACTTATGCAACAGGATCTGTGCAATTTTATTTTCAGGAATTCTGCAATTGAATTTCCTTCTGCGCAATACTATGTGCTGATGCCTCCCAGCAACTGGTAACTATAATTATTGTATTTAGTTTTGATAACCTAGCTTCATGTTTAGCTTTCACTTAATTTGCTCTCGTCTCTGTAAATACTATGTGTAACCGAGAGAAATGTGCCAAGTAAAAATCCTTGTATGTGATCATACTTGGCTGATAAAACTGACCCTGATATAAAATAGATATTGTTTTTTTTTTAATAGGATCCCTCCAATGTATACATTTATTGTCAATATAAAGGACTGAAAGTATATAACGGCTCATCTGATATAATTTGCTGAGCACCATTAAATGCAAATTGTATAGCCTCGCTGTGTACCTTGGCACTTTAGAACCAAATAAAGTCAGCTGCCCTTGAGCACAACATCCTTTTAATTTCCCACTTTTGGGGCGAACTAGATTATAAAGGGAGTTTTTTTTTCTTTTCTTCTTCTTAATCTATAATAGCCATCTCCAGCTCCATTTCCCTGTGCCTAGTTTATGCATCTCTTGCAGGAAGCGCTTCAGAGGTTCGGCTGGCCGGAGATGCAGGAAGGAGGAAAACACAACAGAGGTCTACCTGGCAGACGTGGCAGCAAAACTGGGCTCTCGTCACATAGTTCACCACGCCGGCCTTCAGACCGCTCCGTGTCAAGGCCTTTGCAGCAGCACCAGGCTCGTCGGTCCGCCTCGCCTTAGTGTATCCTCCCGTCCTGCCTGGGAGAAAAGCTCAAGTCTGCTGCCAGCTGGGCCCCACACCTGCCTCTAAGCACAGATTCCTCTACGGCGGCTCTCTAAGAACAAACACTGTCGAGGCGAAAACACCGGCCCCCACATATTATTGGTCTTCTGGCATGCAACACCTCACATCTGGTTTTGGGACGCCACCAGCAGGTTTCGCTTCAATCTCGCTTTACGCCCAAATGGTTTGTGCTGCGAGGCGGGGCGGGGATTTTACAAACGGGGAAATGGAAGGTGACATAAACACAAATTACTGAAGAAGAAGAAAAAAAAGGGATCACCACTTTTCCCTTGAAGTTAATGAACATGAAAAAAGAGCCGTTATGCAAAATGCAACGGATGAAATTGGGTTAATTTAGATTGGGGGAGGGGGGGGGGAGACCTGTCTGAGAGGCAACGACAACGCTGCTGTATGTGTGTGTGTGTGTGTGTGTGTGTGTGTGTGTGTGTGTGTGTGTGTGTGTGTGTGTGTGTGTGTGTGTGTGTGTTTGTCGTTCTGGGCGTCTGACAGAATCAGGCTAAGAGGGTGAAAGGAGTTAAGCAACAATTTTCCCAGCACCGGATCCACCGCCTCAGCCGGCCTGATGGTAGGTCATGCCGGGATGGTGGGACGCCTTAAGAGTAGAGGATGCTATTTCAGATTTGTCAAAGAAAAAAAAGAAAAATCAACACACAAACACTGTAATTCATCACTGCATAGGGATCAAGAAAAATACAAAGTCAAACTTTCAGCCAAGTCTTATCAGAAGTATAAACCAAATGTGCGTACAGGCACTCCTCACTGTCAGCTTCATCTGTGCCCTCTTGTTCCACTGTTCTTGATGAATAAGTCATCAGTCGCCCCGCTATTCCCCCTTGGCTTATAACTCATCCCACCGCCTCCACGGCCCTGTAAAACCAACTGAAGTGTTTATGGGAGATAAGAGGCAATGGAGGTCGCAGGCCCAATAACGCGTTTTATCACCCCGCATCCTGCAGCGAGGGCCGTTTTTATGAGAGGATCCGCCGAAGACGAATTCTTAATTAGAGAAGTTTGTGGACCCACCATCAGAGAGGGCTGACGGAGAAATAAAAAGAAACCACCGAAAGGGCATCTGCACGATCGCTTGTTTGTCTTGTAGCAATGATGGAGAGACCCGCATATTTGCAAAATACTACGCGGAAGAATGCCGAGATAAGCCCGAGGCCTTTCTAAATAAGTTTAGGTCATTGGTTTTCTTTTTTTCCCCCTCCTTTCCCCTTTTCAGGGGCTCATCGTTATTAAAGTAAGGCACTGCACTTTGTCAGCAAACGACCACCTGAACCGTCACAGCGATCCGATCCCATCTCACAGCCAAGTGAACTAGAATAAGGGCCCAGAAGCGCCGAGTTACCGCGTCAGGAAACGAAGCACAAATGCAAAAAAGAAAGACAGGAGATTTTAAAGTACTAGTGAACATGTAAAAGAAACCTGACTGCACAACAAGCTCAGCAGAGAAACTGACTTGACGACTTCCCCGAGGGTAACAAAAACACGGGAGGGACGAAAACGTCCTCGGCTCCGTAGAAGCCATTCATCTGCAGAAACTACGGAAGACCACGTTTCTCTCCACACCAAAGGAAACTTCACCTGTGACAAACATGTTGGTTTTTTTGTTTTTTTGGCAGGGGGGAAAAATCTTTTGTCATCCCGTCCTCGTTTATTGAAGTAACACCTTCGAGAAATATGAATAGGCTGTCACGGAAGGGAGCTCGCTCCAGTTTTAATTAGCCTGACACAGGGACACGTTTTACTAGACCAGGCCAGATAATGACTAGGATCCCCTGCTCCCCGTCGCCTGCATAACAACTGAGGGGGAAAAGGAGGGAAATAATTACTTGTTTCCCAGACTGAGGAAGGGTAGCTTGTACTTGATTGCGTAACGTGCAAGCTCCATAATTATCCCAATTCCATAGCAACGATGAAGAGGAGCGCTCGCTCGGATATCCGCTGCATTTCCCTCCACCGGCTTCTGAGGGCCTGAGCGTGTGGGACGCGTGTATACGTGTGGCGAGCACGGTTAGGGATCATCATCGGTGTGCAAGCGGCGCTATATGAGGGTTTGCGAGGAGAGACCAACGGACGAGATAACGTCAGCTAGCTTATTCGGTGCGGCGGTGGGGCGCTAAGTGGGAAGTGTGATGGAAACGTCCCATCTTCCCTCATCAACTCCCGGCTGTACCGGCCAAGATTACCCATCTCTTGCTTCATTTCAGGTGGGGGGGAGGGAGGGGGGGGCTTGTTTTAGGCTCCCTCTGATTATATCTATCCGAGGCAGACACCGTGGCTCTATTTGGTATTTAACAAAGATTAGCTTTAAATTGAAGATTAACCTCCGTGTTCCTCTGTGCACACTGAAAACAGCTTGATTGTCTCCAGCGCGGCCGTCCAGACGAGACAGGCGCCATTATCGTCCGGGGGAAAATGGGGCCTCAGGAAGCAAATGAGGCGGCGCTATCGGCCCCGGCGCTGGGGTGGATAATGAAGATGAATCTTCAGAGCAGCGTCATCTAATAACGAATCTCAACAAGCAGCTTGTTTTTTGTTGTCGTCGTTGTTGTTTTTGTTGCACACATTTGAATAAATCCTCTATTCACAGTGACCCTGACAAGCGGCTCGAACCCGTTATCTGGCGAAGGAGCAGAGTTGGCTTCTGGGAAGGAGGGACTGCCGTTGTTTAGGTTGGCCGCGTTATTGGATAGCAGATGAGTTGTTTCACCATATTTAACGCCCACCGTGGAGGGAATGGCTTAAACGCTGGGGGGTGATTTCCCCTCCGTGGTGTGTGTGTGTGTGGTTGAGCCCTATCTGCTGCCCCGGGGGAAAAAAACTGGCATGTGGGGACTTTCTCGGGCATTGAAGAGAGCCATTCCTCATGTCCGCGCAGTGACCTCGCCATCAGTTTGAGCAGCATCCCAACAAAGACCGGCTTCATACGACACAGTTAGCGTGAACCGCCGATTCCCACCGGGCTGAAACGCGTCAAGCTGCACCTCCACCCTTTTCTTTCACCTCCTGTACACCTGAACCTTACTTTGACGATCCTAAAGGGGGCTAAATTGAAACGGCGTGATGGGATTTATTAAAAGCAGAATATAATTCAGCGGACTCAGCTAAGTGCTGGTGAACACAGACATCTCCAAACTACAGACCAGAGAGCCTTAAGTGCACGCCAACTATACTTTCTCCCCAGGTTTTATTTTATTATTATTTTTTTTTTAAATTTCCCCCCTTTTTCTCCTCAGCTATACTTGGCCAATTACCCCAGTCTTCCGAGCCACCCCGGTCGCTGCTCCACCCCCTCTGCCGATCCGGGGAGGGCTGCAGACTACCACACGCCTCCTCCGATACATGTGGAGTCGCCAGCCGCTTCTTTTCACCTGACGGTGAGGAGTTTCACCAGGGGGACGTAGCGCGTGGGAGGATCACGCTATTCCCCCCTCCCCCCCGAACAGAAGAGGCGCTAGTGCAGCAACCAGGACACATACCCACATCCGGCTCCCCACCCACAGACACGGCCAATTGTGTCTGTAGGGACGCCCGACCAAGCCAGAGGTAACACGGGGATTCGAACCAGCGATCTCCGTGTTGGTAGGCAACGGAATAGACCGCCACGCTACCCGGACGCCCTCTCCTCAGGCTTTACGCTGGAAGCCAATGAAGAATAGACAAGGAACCAAACAGAAAAGAACATCCTCTTCAGTAACGTCACATATATTGATGTAGGGAGGAAAACTCAGGCAGAGAAGAAAAAGAAGACAAAGAGCTGGCTGTCATCAATTAGACAGGCAGGTGTTCTGCTATTCTACACCATCCTCCAGAGCTGGAGGTCTAAAGCAAAGGGAAATAAAAACAGTCGTATCAGCAGGCCCTGATGTAAAACACACCTGTGTGCCCATTTCTCACGTCTGACAGAAAGGTGCAAAGTCCAAAGCCACATTTAGAACTGACAAAATAGATCACGCTGGATTCATAACCAAAGGTTTCACAAATGATGCAATAAAATGCACAAAAAAAAAAAATCAAATGGGTAGAAAATCTTTTCCAGGGCATTGAAAACACCCGGTGAGCAAAGCAGAAGATTCCTATCGCGAGGTTGTTCATGCTGAACACTTACTTCGACAAGAACAAGGTAATCCCAAGTCAAACATACCTGCTCATATCCTCCCCGTCTCCCCACACACACACTATTTATTTCACAAACAAGTTGAGCCGCCGCGCTGTGCAGCACAAAACAGCAGCCGTAACTGGGACTATAGCACACACATGCAGACACAAACTGAAGACTTGTTGTGATGCACTTCACAATTGTAGTTCACGCAGAACTAAAATGAGGCTAAAATGAGGCTTCAAAAATGAAATGGCTAACAACGCAATATACTATGGCTTTCAAAATGACAAAACAAATGGGATCTGCCTTTGGCTTGTCAGGCCGTTGAGATTATAATAAAGGTTATTTTAAATGAGCGTTGCACCAGTTCACTTAGGTTCAGGTGGGAGGTTGGAGTGGTCCATCCCAGGAGCTCTCAAAACAACTTATTTGAAACATTGCTATGGTAGAAAGAACAATGTGCTTAAAAGTTTAATTTCGAGTTTCCATTCAGCGGCAGCTTTTGATTCCACATCTGAAAAAGGGAGCTGGCAGTCTCTCTGCACCGTGCACCGTTCAAAGGCTCCACCAAGGTTCTGGCACGCCGGCTCAACACCACGGACAGCTCCACCAGGCTCTGCAGCTCTGCAGAAGAAACACCTCAGGACGTGGCCTGCAAACACTGAACAGGGCTCAGTCATTGGTCAGATAGCCTCCTCTTGGGCCTGTGCTGCATCTCTTTGTTAGCGGCGCTTCGGAGTTAAATCTGAACAGACCCTGTTAGTCCTACAGCTAGGCTAGACCTTCACCGGTTTAAAAGCACTGACGGTTTTGCATTGAAGGACACCGTGACCTCATTGTCTTGTTTTCTTCCATCGTTTCCTGGACATTAAAGCACGCGGGTCGTCTGTGGTTTTTTTTTGTTTTTGTTTTTTTGTTTTGTGGCTTGACGTCTGACCTTCTCGCTATAGGCTTCAATCAATGTCTATAAAGATCAAGTTTCATATTTAGACAAGCCTTCAAATTTCTTGCCTTTAGAACAAATGTCAAATGTTGCTGCTGGTGGTGGAAGGACTGCGAGCCGGGAGAACCAAGTGCTTGACATTTTGTTCTCATGAGTATTCAGTTGTTCCTTCAAAATTATGCCCAATTCAGTGGGAAAGAGTGTAAGTTGCATGGAGAAAACTGCATCAGTTCTCTTGCAAAATGGAGTGTCTCGAATGAGGATGGCCCTTTGATTTATTCCCATATGACTGACAAATGCTTGATCGTCATACGATGAAGGTCCACCAGTCGCACTGAGTCCACTGAATGTGCACAATTGTGTTCATACGGCGGCTTCTGAATGATTTTCCCTTTTATTATTTTAGGGGATTTAATTAAATATCTCCCCTCGTCATCTGTACCCGTCTCAGAGCATTTATGCCGAGCTTCATTTCAGGGAAATAATCAATGAAATAACTTTCTAAAGTGATTTTAATGAAAAGATATATTCAGTTCTACACCCGCAAGACAGAATAGGGACTCGTTTTGTAAACAGATCACTGAAAGTTTCTCTCTCTCCACCTAACCATGTCTCTCTGTCTGACTCAGACGGCGTCCAAACAAATTCCACTTCACATGACGGGGCCACGATCCCTCAAAAAAAGACTTCAATTAATGTGACAAACATGACAAGGCCCTGAGAAGATACCAAAAAAAAGCACGTATGGAGACACAATAGCCTATAATGAAAGATGCCGCTGACACATGCCTATTCATCTGAGAAAGAGACGGAGAACAAAGGTGACGAATAAATAACTCGCCAGGCCTCAAGTGGAATGATGAATCTACTTGATAATAAATAGGCAAAGATGGTGCAGTCAGGTTCCCTTAACACCTCGATGAAATAGTGGTCCATGAAATACAGGCAGTATAATAGGTGTTATAGATCTTATGCCACCTCCTGCCTACCATCTCACCCATTCTCACCGCATACTGAATAACAGCAAATTGAGCAGAACAAAGTCTTTTTTTGTCCGATAGAACATATCAACCAGCCGCATCAAAATCTTGCTGCTTTCAATGCGGCTTTCAAAAAAGACTGATTTCAGACAGAGGTGTTTGATGATGATGATGTGATGATGCTGATGAAAATGATGATGCTGATGATAATGATGATGCTGATGATAATGATGATGCTGATGATGCTGATGAAGATGATGCTGCTGCTGATGAAAATGATGATGATGATGATGACAATGTTGACCACTACGCCGGCACATAGATAGAAATGACAGCCTCAATATTGTTTCATCAAACAATGTTGTCGATGCACAGGAAGGATGTCAGCTCTGGAGAGATCGTACATTGCATGTGGACCTGTGTGACTTTATGTACTGGCACCTGGAGCTCACTCATGAATCATTGAACTTTGCACAAACATGCAAATCCTTGCATTAGCCTAGATATGCCCCTGAACTGCATGTTACAATGGCATATCTATTATGTATGAGACCCGTATCGGAGGCTAGAGGGCTTGGCAGCAGTTCACACTCACGTCAGGACAGAGCACGAGTAACGGGAGAGGTAGTTTCAAAATGCTAACATTATGCTGCTCCACATATCTGAAGACTTGGGAGAATTAGCTTGCTTCTACGCTCAACTGCCAAGCTACTTAAAATAACAATAGCCTCCGTAGGATTTGGGAGCCTGGAAGATGTGTAGGGAGCAAGCATGACGTTGTGGCTAATCCTACGATTTCCCCCCACAAGGCTAATATGATCCGTTAGTGTGATCAGTAATCAGCCCATGGGGGAGGCAGACAGGGGGTCTATAGTAGACTCTACAGGGCAGGCACACACCACACACACACGCACACACACACACGCACACACACACACACACACACACACACACACACACAGTTAGCTTTGTAAGACTGTATCCTCAGACTACAAGATGAATAATTCTACTTGAGTGACTGAATAATAGTGGCATATAAAAATAAAATCCAAAGGCCAGCATAAATCAGTCCCCTGTGTGAAAAGACCGGGACTCACATTATTGAGATTATAAACTGGCAAACCTGCCGTATTCTGCTCAGGCCATAGCGCAATGAAGGCAGTCGTATGGCTCAGTTAAGAAGAAAAAAAAAAGGAAGAAAAGAAAAGAAAAGACGAATCATTAGCTTGGTTCAAAATCAATCATCAAGCACATGACAGCTGACAGCTTCTGTTTCATGAAGGGACCCCGGATAGCGTGACGCCTACCCTTCATATAGCCAGCCACACCCTAACGGCAGCCCACAGCAGCCCGGCATCCTGACTATGTCCCTGAACAGCCCAAGAAATCTGGACTCATTATCACAGATGAATATTCATTAACTCGGAAAATGAAGCCCAAGAAACTGGTAAATATTACCCTCAACAATGCTGGCTCTTTCGCCTCCCGAGACTGACACTCCCTTACCCACAGATCGCTGCTATATCGTAGCCTGCAAGTGGCAACACGCTGGAGTTACTCGCACACAGAAGCAACGTTGTCTTTACACATTCGCCGAAAGCAATACTGATGTGCACCAGCCAAGCAATACAAGTCTGGAAACTAAGCAGTGGAGCAGTTCCCAGCTTTTTCTTTATAAAGCACATATGCACGGATGAGCCAAAACATTATGACCAGTTACAGGTGAACTGACTGACGTTGATCATCTCCAAACAAGGGCACGTGTCAAGGTCTGGGTAGATTAGATGGTAAGTGAACAATCAGTTCTCGTAGTCGACGTGTTGGATGCAGGAGAAATGGACAGGAGTGAAGTGCTGAGTGACTTTGACAAGGGCCAGATTGTTATGGCCAGACGACTGGGTCAGAGCATCTCTGAAGCGGCAAGGCTTGTGGGGTGCTCTCGGTCAGCAGTGGTGAGCACTTACCGACAGTGGTCCGAGGAGGGACAAACCACAAACCGGCGACAGGGTGTTGGGCACCCAAGGCTCATTGATGTGCAAGGGCATCAACGAGCCGACAGAAGGTCTATTGTGGCACAAGGCTCACAACATTTTAATGATGGTTATGGGAGGAATGTGTCATAACACACAGTGCATCCCTGCTGCGTATGGGGCTGCATAGCATATTAGGCTGGTGGTCATAATGTTTTGGCTCATCAATGTATTCTAGGCTTTGGTTTGTCCACATGTAAGGGTTATGTCTCTAAAGCTTAAGTAAAGAGCCCTGCTTCCTGAGCCCCCTGAAGTTTTACTTTCAGAGATTATGGCAAAGCCCCGAGTTTTGTCACATAGATGCCCTTTCTATAATCCATTGTTGGATTCTCTGGGAGAAGGAAAATTCGGGGCATGGTTAAGAACCAGTCATATTTGGAAAATCAATGGAAGTTTGCAAAGCTTTTACGGGCGTTATAGACTATCGATACACGATATTCTGATATCGGATTCTGATACATATTGATATATCAAGTATCTCGATACTATCTTTCGCAATATTGTGTTGATTTTTAATAACAGTGCATCAATACTTAAAATTACACCCAAAGGGAGGTGGCAGCAGAAGCTCGTCCATTGTGTTGTTCCCATCTCTGACCACTAGGTGGCATGTGCAGTATTACAACAGGGCTGCGCGGAAGAGCGGACGTCAGTGTCACGCTAGCTATAGCTCTGATTACTCTGATTTTAAGCATATTGTGTTTTCTTTGACATTTTTTTATAAATGTTGACAAAACATAAATATATTGCAATTTTGTGTAGCATCGTACTTTAAATAACAATTCCTTGAATCCTACTTGTATGGTGATTCAATGGTATCCCAAAATTCTTGCCAATACACAGTCCTGAACGCTACAGTGATATTGTCTTGGGTCAACTAACCCTAACAGTAAACATTTGTCAAAATGTGTTTAGGTTGCACTGCTGGTGTGGAGCCATGTCTACTGATGTTGATTTCTTGCTTCTGCACACCCCTACTGTGCCATATTGACCATGTTTATTTAGCCAATGATATACCACTGAGACCAGATATTCCTCTGAGGGATTTAGAGAGCTTTACTCCCCAATGGACCGTCATCTCCTTCACAGCTTGACTCAAAAAGTCACTGTCAAAACAGTCCAACCAATTTCCTTCTGTTTGCTCTCACGTTTACTCACCCATTTGGCTTCAGCTCAAAACAACAAGCAAACAAACAAAACGTGACAATCCCAGCTCATCTGCAGACAGTCCCTCATTCACATTGATCAGTCAAGTATGAAAATAATGAGCTGGACCCTTCTCCCATATTGACCCTTCGTCCCCTTTCTGTTGTCCACCGAGAAGGTCTACATACCACTTTTCCCACCAGGTCAAGTTCCTTCAAGGGCAAAGTCCATCATCTCAAAAGAGTTGCATTGAATTATTTCACAAATTAATCAATTAATCAAATCATCCCTTTCTCTGAATCAGTGAGATACTCATAAAATATACCACATTGGTTGCTACGAAAATGGTTAAAGCCCACATTTCAGGGTGAAATAAGTTGCATTTTTTAAATATGCACTGGTAACGTTTTCCATTTGTCTCACTTATCACTGAAATCATTTGTTTTGATTTTGAAAAGCCTTGTTAATACTTTACCAGGCACAGCTGCGGTATCATCTTACTCTTGGCCGCACATGACTTAGTATTTCAATGTAATGAGAGCTGCAACGTGCGGTTACAGGTATACCACTGTACGTGATATATGAACAGTTCCCTGTATGGGGTTTAAGGTGCAGTGAACTGTCAGGTGTTACCTGAAGAACAGCAGTAAAAGACTGGAGCTATTTTTAAATGCCGGTGAATGACAGACGGTTTAATGCTGATTTTCAAACATGATGCAGACTCAGTGTGTGCTTCTCTGATCTCAACAGGAGACTTGTTTCACTCAAACACAGACGCCTATAGCTTTTAAATGTAGGAGGGGGGGGGAAAACTGCAGCCAGAGGCAAAAGCAAAATACGCTTACAGCCACCAGCAACGTGCACCCGTGACGTTACGTTTGTGTTAAAGGTGGCTGCTTAAATATTACGGCTGACACCGGGTAGGAACTCCGATACTCCGAAGAACCGGCTCTGCGCTTCACTGTAGTCCACTGACTTCCGGTTTCTACTGCAGCGGTCATACCGGTTTCCTTTTTGTCGGCGCGCGCTATTGACAACGGCCTATTTTTCGCGATGCCTGCAGGATTTACCGTGGATAAATGTCAACGACATGCGCAGAACTGTCGACACGCTTTCACCTGCACCCACCAGCAAACGGGTGAAGAGTTTCACGTTGTACATATCAAGTTACGTCCACAACCATGAGGATGAGTAGTATCCTCGTCCTCATGGTTGTGGAAATGCGATGCTAGATGTAGACCAGGGGTTCTCAGGCTTATTACTCAAAGGTCCACATCTGCTTTTTATTCGAGGTCAGAGGTCCTGAACGATTGGCGATAACAAAATACAACTGAATCAACTCACTTATAACGTTTTAAGCAACAGGCACTCGATTTCAAGACAGCCAAGATAGGCAAATTACCTAATTTACCAAGTTCGGGGAACCGGCGCCAGATCTTCGTTTCCTATCACGGCGACGGATCGTTCTGCGAAGACCCGCCCTACTCAGCGTCTGATTGGCTGTAACCCTAACGAAAACTCGCGTGCCGGTAGGCTACGCGTTACTATCGTTCATGGTCGCGCTGGTTTCTCTCCTCTTCTCTGCTCTCCGTGACGAGGGCGGCGCTCAGCCCCTCCACACACTAAGCCGGTGTCACGCCAAAGCGTGTAACACACCCGCCGGTCCAACGCGTCGGCGTCACGGTTTGCCTCGCTCAGGCGTGAAAAGTACACGCGTGTATGAAGGTGCAGCGCCAGCAGGGGGCGATGATTTCAGAGGTGAAGGCAGGTTAGGGGAGGGATTAGGGGAGGGATTCTGGAAAATGCTGTATGCTTCTTTTCCCCCGCCGGGAGTTGCTGGTATTGAGTTAACCGTCGCCCCCTGCTGGCAATGCACCTTCATACACGCGTGTACTTTTCACGCCTGAGCGTGGCAAACCGTGACGCCGACGCGTTGGACCGGCGGGTGTATTACACGCTTTGGCGTGAGACACACACACACACACACGCACACACACACACCGGAGCGGAAGGGAGACGGTGAACCAGGTGACGTGAAGCGTTGCTCGAGTTGACGACACCTGCTCGCGTTGCTGCGAGTGCAATAAAAGCGTCGCACCAACCCCAACGCAAATTCTCGCGCGCGAGCTCGCCAGCAACAACACACAACATAGAAACCGCTACTGAACGTGTTGTATCCATAACTCGAGGTTCGGGCTGGGTCCGGACTGACTCGCCGTTCGGTCCGGACTATGAGAAGCCCTGATCTAGACCTGCATTTCCCCTACAATTAGCAGACCTTGTCCGAGTTGGGTATGTCCGATGACCTGCGCTGTGCGCACAGACAGTCCACCTCATTGCGCCGCACATCCACCAATACGCGTCTTGCGAGAGGGAAACTTTTACCGCCCAGTACTCCAGTTCACTCTGCGATCGATCCGATTTGAAATCAATCTATTGAAACACGAGGTTTCGACAACCCCCCCCCAAGTCCCAACTTCCAATGTCTTCTGCATAATAACTCTCAAAGTTTTAACGTTAAGATGATTTTTTATGGCGCAACCGCCAAAGCCAAATACCATCAAATTACAAAGGAAGGCTGTGCAAAAAAAATAAAAAAAATTTCCAATTAAAATATCACATTTCATGGCCCAGCAGGCTGTGCACTTGATGAGGCGTTTCGTCGAATTCGATACATATAAACATCGTTATTTCACGGGAGAGCATTTCAACTAATCAAAGGGGGACTGAACCCAAACCGACACAACACAGCCCTCATTCCACACCGAGAGGAGCGGAAGGTCCCAAATGTTCTGCGTCAACGTGCACAGCACAGATGCCATGCAGGCTTTACATGCGCACAATTCAAATCCCGCACCTGCACGCTCAAACCTACGCCCAAATGAACCGGACTCCTCATTCCAAAACCCGAATTCGCCCCGAACCCTGTTTCACGCGCACTCGCTGGCTCAAGAGGGTCGACTGCATGCACAGCAAAGTAGACAAACATCCCAGAGAAAAGCCTGTAGTTACCTTTCAACGGGGGTGGTTGAGTTGAATCAACGCCGCTCTTTGGGGGGGCAGGGGGGGTGTTTCTGCTTCGCTTTCAGGATCAGACGCACTTTTATTTATTCTGCTATTTATTTATTTTTCATTATTTATTTTTCTATTATTTGCGCACCGCCGCTCCGCTTCGCAGACGCCTCGATGTCTTCCCGCCGCTGTGGAGACGCACCCGGAGCGCCCGCCGCTCTCATCACTGTTTCCAGTGTGACAGCGGACAGTGGTGGTGGTGGGGTTGGGTGGGGGGGGGGGGGTTACGGCGTCCTTATTTATTCAAATTGATCAGCTGGGATTCCATTTCCTCCTCCTCTTCCTCCTCCTCCTCCTCCTCCTCCTCCAAATGGGAGCCGTGCAGACAACCTGCTGCGCGCGCGGACGCGGGCAGCTTTGGAGGACCGTGCCCGCGCGTCCTCTCCGTACACGGGGCGGAGCCGCCGCGCGTCAGGTGACCAGGTGTGTCGGCGGCACGCGCGCGCGTTGACGGGCAGGAGGCGGTTTTTCCTCTACATCCTCATCTCCGATTTCGTCAGTATTTCAAGACTTCCCCTATGATCCGTTTCACAATATGAGGAAATGTAAAAGCTTGAGTCAACTCGTTTCCAGTCCTGTGGTTCTCAACCGCGGCGGGGGGGGGGGGCGAGGAGGGGGGGGTTAGCTGCCTTGAGATGACAGGAAATCATTGAAGGCTTCAATCACGACCCATCGAGACAAGTAATTATCCAGCCAAACAAATAACGCCAAGCAAGCGATCGAAATTATATGCTGTCAAATATAACAGCCCAATGACTTTGTGGAGATGCCACACTCAGACGCCTGCTAAGAATGGGGGGGTGGGGGTGGGGGGGGTGAACATGGCTTGTTGCCTGGTAAATAGTCTAGGACTAGGCCGGCAAAATGACTTTAAATCACTGCCATGTTTTTTTGTGGGGTGAAATCGCACATAGACTCAAGATCATGACGCAGACAGGTTGTCGTGTCTCCTGTGCACCCCCCCCCCACACACACACTGAAATAAATATTCAGTGAAATATCCCTCCAGACATGGGGCAGCCTTGGGAGCAAAACAGGTTGACAGCCGCTGTTCTAGACCGTCTCCGGGTTCATGCCGGTCCCTGACGTGGTTTTACGCACAAGCCTAAGCAGCAACAAGAGCATTTCTGTGTATCCTACATGGTCATTCTTCCAGTGTGTGTGTGTGTGTGTGTGTGTGTGTGTGTGTGTGTGTGTGTGTGTGTGTGTGTGTGTGTGTGTGTGTGTGTATGTGTATACAAGCTGGAGGGGGGGGGACCCATCGCCTCACAGCTGAAGGGCAGCGAGACATAAAATCTGCTAAAAAGCAAAAAGCTCTTTTGGAGAGACGGGGTCAAATATGAAATATGCCCGGGCGTCCAAATCCGTATTTGTCGAGGCGGCGGCGGTGCCGCTGACGTTCCCATTCAGCCGAACCGCCCGGACCGTTCTGCAGCCAAGTCTCCTCGTCCTGGTTATTCTTACACACCTTCGGATGACCCACAAAAGAAAGGAGCCAAGCAAAGGGCACATCTATATTTCAACAGCAACTGCAAGTTGAGAGAGAGAGAGAGAGAGAGAGAGAGAGAGAGAGAGAGAGAGAGAGAGAGAGAGAGAGAGAGATCATATTTGATTGCTAAAAAATGTATGGTGTTTGTAAGCAGCATGTAGATCTCGTTCTGCACCGGGAGCAGACAGGGACACACCTCGTGGCCTATCCAAGGAAACCCAACCCATGAGTAATGCCTGGTGTGAGGAGATGCTGCCTTCTTTCTTTCTTTCTTTCTTTTTTTTTTGACTAAGCACAAGGAAGGTTGCGTGGACAGTGAGAGGACTTCACATCCTTCTCACGAGGAAACGAGTCATACATATTGCAAACCCATACAATAATTGGGAAATAAGTGCACGACTTCAAGAGTCCCAGCTCCTTATCTTGGAAAGAGCTGGGGTAAGCGGCGCGGGCAGCGGAGGCAGCACGCTGCCCCATGGCCTCTCTTCGGTATTGCAGAGATGATGATGTAGCATGGTGGCTTTTCAAGTGAAAATCCACCATGAAAATCTGCAGGGTGCACCAACACGGGGCTCGCCGGATCGAATCCCCGTGTTACCTCCGGCTTGGTCGGGCGTCCCTACAGACACAATTGGCCGTGTCTGCGGGTGGGAAGTCGGATGTGGGAAGGTGTCCTGGTCGCTGCACTAGCGCCTCCTCTGGTCAGTCAGGGCACCTGTTAAGGGGTGAGGGGGGGTAGCGTGATCCTCCCACGCGCTACGTCCCCCTGGTGAAACTCCTCACTGTCAGGGGAAAAGAAGCGGCTGGTGACTCCACATGTATCGGAGGAGCCATGTGGTAGTCTGCAGCCCTCTCCGGACCGGGGCAGAGTGGGGCGATTGGCCGGGTACAACCGGGGGGATAAGGAAAGAGAGAGAAAAAACAATCTGCAATATTGATCGGTAAAGGTGTGGTCACTCCCATATCACTGGCTAGCTGGGCTTTCATCTTTAACTCAGTGCTGGTTTATTTACGTATTAATTCATCTGATCAACTTAAAAGACATTCAAAACAAAACATCACTTGTAGCCCACCACCACCACGTCACCACCAGGACACTGAACCTTCCTCAGTAAACATCAGCTTTACCTCATCACACGTGGCTGCACGTTCGCCGTCACACTGGCATGCTTTTGCTGCTTGATGAAGACAATCCCTTTTTGCTTTCATCAGGATCAGGATCCTTTTATTGGCCACGTGCATTTGCACATACAAGGGGTTTAGCTTAGTGGTTGGTTGAGTACTTGTTAAAGACATAAAACAAAAATAATAAAACCCAAAACACAATATAAGGCCATAAACACAGTAAATAAAAAGAGAAACAATATATACACACACGTGTGTGTGTGTGTGTGTGTTTTGGCTGATCGGTGCGTGCCATGAAGGGGTGTACTTGGTCTGCAACGATGTTTAGCTAGGTGGTACGTGTCAAAGTAATATCCACATGAAGGCCAGGACCCAAGGTTTCCCAGCAGGCCATTGCCCAGAGCATCACACTGCCTTCTTCCCATAGTGATTCCTAGTGCCACCTCTTCCCGAGGTAAAGGACACACACACACACACACACACACACACACACACACACACACACACACACACACACACACACACACACACACACACACACACACACACACACACACACACAGCCATCCACATGATATATATATTAAAACCAAACAAAAAACAGACCAGGCCACCTTTTCCCACTGCTCCATGGTCCAGGTCTGACACTCACGTGCCCATTGTAGGTGCTTCCAGTGATGGACAGGGGTCATCGTGGGCACCCTGACCGGTCTGCAGCTACACAGCCCCACACACAGCAAGCTGTGATGCACTGAGTTCTGACACCTGTCTATCATAGCCAGCATCAACTTTTTCCACAATTTGAGCTACAGTAGCTCTTCTATGGGATCAGACCAGACTGGCTGGCCTTCGCTCCCCATGCACATCAACGAGCCTTGGATGCCTATGACCCTGCAGCCAGTTCACCGGTTCTCCTTCCTTGGACCAGTTTTGGTAGGTACTGACCACCGCATACTGGAAACACCCCACAAGACCTGCCGTTTTGGAGATGCTCCGACCCAGTCGTCTAGCCATCACAATTTGGCCCTTGTCAAAGTCGCTCAGATCCTTACGCGTGCCCATTTTTCCTGCTTCCAACACATCAACTTCAAAAACTGACTGTTCTCTTGCTGCCTAATACATCCCACCCCTTGACGGGTGCCATTGTAACGAGATAATCAATGTTATTCACTTACCTGTCAGTGGTTTTAATGTTTTGGCTAATCGGTGTTTTATTTATATTTATATATATATATATAAGACATCCCTAAAAACAAATTGAGACAGCAGAAGAAAGATGAGATCCATATATAGCGCTATTTATATAATGCTCTGGGTGTCTAGATAAAGCGCTATATAAATATAATCCATTATTATTATTATTATTATTATCCAAAACAAATACAAAATATATTACTACACTGTAAGCAATTCACTGTAATAACGGCACTCTGGCATATTGTACTATGTTGGATAAGATGAATAGATAAACAGATCACGGTTGGTGGTAGTGATGGGGGCGGAGCAGGGGGAAGAGTAGAAGCGATTAACCTTTTAGGAGCTTTACTGCAGGTGGGAAGTCAAGTCAACTTTATTTGTATAGCCCATTATCACTAATTACCAATTTGCCTCAGGGGGCTTTACAGCAACACAACATCCTGTCCTTAGACCCTCTCAACGGATAAGGAACAACTCCCTAAAAAAAAAAAACATTTAGTAGGGAGTAAAAAATAGGCAGAAACCTCAGGGAGAGCAACAGAGGAGGGATCTCTCTCCCAAGATGGACAGATGTGCAATGGAAGTTGTGTTTACACAATTCATAGAATACAACATTGAAAGAGGACAACAGAATTATAATGGACTTATAACATATATGAAGAATATGAGGAGGAGGGCCCTGTGTGATGGCCTGGCAGCCTGTCCAGGGTGTCTCCACGCCTGCTGCCCAATGACTGCTGGGATAGGCGCCAGCATCCCCGTGACCCTGAGAGCAGGATAAGTGGTTTGGGTAATGGATGGATGGACGGATGAGGAGGAGGATGCCAAGCAGTGTCCAGATGCCACCAGAACAGCTTAGGACCCAAGCCACGCGACCGGCCTCACCACGGAGACCTGACAGGAGGGAGTAGCTGTTCTTGTGGCGGGTGGTTCGAGTCTTCACAGTTCAGAGCCTCCTTCCAGAGGGGAGCACCTAGAAGATGCAATAAGCTGGGTGGGAAGGATCACTGATGATCGTTTCCGCCCTCCTTCTAGACCTGGAGGTATAGAGGTCCCGAAGCGTGTACAGGTCACACCCTGCCAAGGATCCTCTCTGCTGCTCTGATGACCCGTTGCGGTCCGGCCTTATCAGGTTATCGAGGAGGAGAGGATGGACTCGATTAATAGGACGATGATATGAAGAGTGTCCGGGCCAGCATCACTCAGCCTTGACCCGCCCTGGCCTGGAAAAGTCTCCATTTTTTATTAACCAGGTGAAATCCGACATAGTTTCACAACTCCCCCAGGATTTACAGTACCTTGTACTGATAGTGTTCTAGTCAAATCCACAAACACACATCCTGATGTCTTAATGACGGTATGAACTTATTGTACTCCAGGATGATGCTTTCTCAGAATATAAGGATTATACAATACACGGGCTCTGTTATGGTTACAGGTAGTGGTAATCATTTTCATCAGTGTTTCACCGTCACTTGACTACAACACCTGATGTATGTAAAAATGCCTTCTTCTTCTTCTTCTTCTTCTCCCGCCTTGTTCCCTGTTTCTCAGGGGTCACCACAGTGGATTTTTGCCCTCCATAGCTTTCTGTCTGACACATCCCCCTACCCACAGTCCAACCCTCCCCATGTCCTCCTCCATCTGGTCTCTCCATCTTTTACTTAGTCTTCCTCTTTTTCTTCTGCCAGGCATTTCCAGGTGCCATAACTTCTTTCCTATACAGTCCATGCCTCGTCTCTGTGCATGTCCAAACCATCTCAATCTTGTCGCTCTCAATGTCTCATCCATTCCTCTGATCTTGAACGTAGCTCTCACTTCTTTTCTCTTCCGGTCTTTTCTAGTCACTCCCAAGAACCAACGCAGCATGTTCATCTCTGCTGCCTGTAATGTAGATTCTAGCCTCTCTGTGGTTGTCACTGCCTCCATACCATAGAGCATGGCAGGCCTAACCATCGATTTGTATACTCCACCCTTTATCCTCAACGGCAACTTGTTTTGCTAAACGAAACCGGTGTGCCATGTGCTCCATGTTTATTTGAACATTTGGACTTCGGGGTAGGCTGGTGGTTTACACTGAGCTTTAACTTTCTCGCGGGGTTTTGCTGTACATACAGGTCTTTGTGGAGTTTAAAGGGATAATTAGGGCTGTTCGAATTATTCCAGATCACCACACTTCCAAGGAAACTCAAGATTCCCAGTCAACTTATTCCAACCTAATGGACAAGTTACACGAGGACCTATCCTTTTAACTTATTAACAGGCTGAGAAAAAAAATATTTAATGAGTGTTTAAATTTTAATTTGTGTTCTGATGAAACATTTACGAATGTTTTGAAGATTATCCACAAGGGAGAAATGTTAACCAATGGAAAATCCTTATCACACTCGCATCCCGATAGCTCTATGCTGCCTTGACGGGGTCTCCAGCCTCGACAAACTCATGTGACCACGATAAACAACGGCAGGAGCAAAAGAAAACGATGAGAACAGACTGGCACCTCCACTGCCTCCAGTCGGGAGGACACTCCTAATTCCTGCCTTGGTCCTTGCTGCTCCTGTGAGAGGAAAAGTCCATGTTCCAGGTGAAATTCTCCACTCTCAGCTGCCAGGTCTAAAATATTACAGCCAGAGCGAGCACCAAAAAATAACTCAGTCATGGTGACGAGAGAGAGGCTGTGATTGCAGATCAGGAGCTGTGACCTCTGTCTCATGCCTTTTCAGCTATTCTTCAAATTCGTGTCTTTCACCACCTCGGTAAGGATGTAAAACGCAGAGCGCTCTGCTGATCCGGCAGTCAAAGCCCAATCAAGGTACATAATGAGGCGGTGACCTGTGATGTGCACCCGAGGTATCGCACCTTCTTTCCTCTCACCCTCTGAGGAGTTGAGGAGCATTGAAATAGCTAAGAGAGGCACGAGTCCAACTCCTCAGAGAGAGACGGATGCCGACAGTGGCTATGCTTACATGCAGAATTTTTCATTTATCCAAATGAATTATAACCAATACAGGATTCCAAACAAACTGATTATATGCAATGTATGTCGTCCGTATTATCATATTATTATCCATCCATTATCCTAACCACTTATCCTGCTCTCAGGGTTGCGGGGATGCTGGAGCCTATCCCAGCAGGCCGCCTGGCCATCACACACACACACACACACACACACAAACACACATATTCACACCTAGAGACAATTTAGTACGGCCAATTCACCTGACTGGCATGTCTTTGGACTGTGAGAGGAAACCGGAGCTCCCGGAAGAAACCCACGCAGACACGGGAGAACATGCAAACTCCACACAGAGGATGGCCCGGGACGACCCCCAAGGCTGGACTACCCCAGGGCTCGAACCCAGGACCTTCTTGCTGTGAGGCGACCGCACTAACCACTGCACCACAATCCTGCCTATTAGTATTATTATTATTATTATTACCTTTTATATGATTTCTGTAAGGTGCTTTGGATAAAAGTGTCTGCTAATCTAACAAACCTTGACTTAAAAGCTCATCTATCGGCATATTAAAGGCAAATTTTGAAATCAAACTTGTGAACTAATATATAAGAACATAAGAACAGAACATTTAACATGAACTGTATTATAGTGGAAGGATGCTTTTCAAAGAAAACAAAAACACTAAAAGCTAATTACCAAACCATAAACAAGCCATGCTTAGCACAGGTATAAGCAAACTGTTTTGTTTGTTTCCCCATATGGTTATTTCTTAGGCAAAAGAAGAAAAACTGAAAAGCTGTTCCTGATCCTCCTGCAAGTACAAAACCTTCACTTCAAAGCAGAAGTCTTCTGGTTCTACTGGCAAGAGCCCTAACAAACTCATCCATATCTATAACTTGTTATTGATTTTTCATGAGCCAAAACCAACAACTTTCTCTTCCTGTCGTGTGCGATGGAAAGGGGTCAGCACACGCAACAGAGAGGAGAAAGAGCTCTCACATGCAGCTGAGGGCACACCCATCACCAGTGCAGTTAGATACGTTGCATGAAGCTTAGGAAATGCTTCCTTACTGACCTGAAGATGTTGGCTCACAGCTGAAAGGTTCACATTGTCAGAGAATTTCTTTAGCAACACGGCTTTTGCCGGTGGAATTTCACGTTGCAGACTATCGGTTGAGGCATCAGTATCAGCGAGAAGCTGGATGGGGGCCAAGAGGGCCAAATCTAGAAAACAGCTTGACTGGGGAAGAAGACAATTCACAGCTCTCATCAGGTCAAGATTTCTCTTTGAAAACCCGTTTGCCATTTCGCCAATAACTCAGTCCAAAATGTTTAGAAGGGATCTCCTCAAAGACTGGCTGGGAGTGTTTAAATAATCTGAGTCAATCTGACCAAGATTGGAGAGAGCAATGCTGTTTGTAAGCAGTTTGGTCATGGGTCTCGCTGTTTGGTCATGGGGGGGTTATCTGTTGATATTTCGATATCATCCCATGACACATCTCTTCGGCTATCTTTCGGTGCTTCCAGAGAAGCACTGATGACCTCCTCAGCGTGACACACATCTATAGACTGAGCTTTCAACACTGAATTTACGGGCTTTAAGACACTAAGAATTTTATCAATGAATTTTCCAACCACAAAAACGCGATGCTTCATCAACTCTTCTAGAAGCCCTGCTGTCTCTGTACTAATAGCCATTGTAGCCACACTGTCTTCAGAAACCTCAGACAAAATGTTCAGGATAGCCTCCTGATTCCCAACCATGCATTGTGTCACGTCATAGTGACTTGTCCACCGGATTTCCAGTAACCTTTTAAGTAAGGGGTATTATAATTCTAGGCTACATAACAATTGTGGAAGAAAGAATGGAGTGACCCAGAGAGGTCAAAGAAGTTTTTTTGCACATGGCTTCCCCTGAACTGCATGCACCACTGCTTAATGCAGTTGATGGTTATAGCAGTGCACACATGGAATGTGCCTACCCAGCTTCTGTTGCAACAATGCCTGCACCCCACCCTTAATCCACCTCATGACTAATGCCCCATCATAACATTGGCTAATTATATTATCAGGACTGAAACCCTCAGTGGACAGGTGTCTGATTTTTTTTCTGTGGTTATATATTCCACATCCAGTTGAGTCAAGTCCAGTAAACAAATTAAATTTTCCTCAGGAACAGAGTTGTAGACAAACTGTATCACTATTGACAGATTCTCAATGTTACATCTGTCTCGAGTCCCATCACTGTTGATACAGAATCCTTCACTATTTGCATTTTCCCATTTCCGTATCACTTCATGTAACACTAGACTGGCAAGAGAGTTAATGATCTCATTTTGTATGTTTTTTTATGTATACTTTGCATTTTGAGGAATAGTTTTTGCCATTTCAGCAAGTTTGGACTCATTGGTCAATGTATACTCAAATCAAGGAAAAGACCAGCAGAAATGTGATCAACATCATGTCTGTGAGACTGGGTGTGTTTAGCGCTCCTATGAAAAGCAAGCTCATTCACACACAGAAACTGCACTACTTCCCCTATGCTTTTAATGTAGTATCGTTTTGTCAACCTGTGTTTGTCCTAATAAACATGATTTTCACCAGTTACCTTGCTGTGTTTCATTTCTATCCATTTCATTTCTGCATTTAAATGGCAATGAGTAGATGCATGCTTTTGGAATCCCCTTTCCTTTTCCAGTGCAGCTTTCCAATTAGTATATCCTGTCTTGTGAAGACCACATCTCTGTCAATTGCACCAGCAAACTGACGACAGCGGACACAGAAGCGTGCATCTTTGGCTGAGAATTCCAACCGTGGCCGTGATCGGTACCAGCTTGGATTAAACGAACGAGACGTCTGACTAAACATTCACTTAGGAAACACTTTTAGTTTTGGTTAGGATCGTGCACTACTATTCAGATCACTTAGGTGGTTTTCAGCAGCAGGATCTACACTGTATTGACTTCACTGTATTGGTGTAAAGTGGGCATGAAAGGTGTAATATTGTTGCTTGAACAGCTCACTTGATCCGAAAGCACCGGTCCAAAACCTAAGAGTTCGAGCTGAAAGCAGCTGTAATGGAATTGCTGGTAGCAAACTTTGATTTGGTAACAAAAAACCACTGCAAGGTAATTATGGTTGTGTATGACTACTTTAAGTGAAGCACATAATCTATCTAACCAGGTAACTTTATTTAGACTGAGCACTGATAATAATATTATCAAACTTTCAAATATTAAATACTGGTCTAGTGCGCTTGCTAGCTAACAATAACGTTAGCTACTTCTCCTGTATCGCCAAGCTTACTTGTACCAATGATCCCAAGAGCTATGCCATGCAGAACTTGGCTCTTAGTAGGGTCACCCAAGGAGGATAGGTCAAGAGGGAGATTCCAGACGAAGTGCGATCCAACAAAGACCTCAACGGTGGAACTGGCAGAAGATGTCTCCAGGTCACAACGGCAGTGAAGGTGGATAAAGGCTGCAACAGAGGGTGGTCCCCAATCGTCTTGGTTCTCCATGCCACTGCCAAGGACCGTGTAGTGGCAGCAGGCACATCAGCCACTCCACTTAAAATGCTGTCACGCGCAGGCGTCCCCCCATTATGCGGCTCCAGGATCAGCCTCTACACCCACCTGAGGACTCAGAGGGAGGATGGTCATACTCAATCCCAGGTGACCACTGACAATAACATTAGCTAGCTAGCTAGCTATTTATCTAGTAAACTAAACCACTACTAGCACAGATCCTAATTCAGCACAATACTACAACTACAGCAACAATAAGATACATACAAGAATAAGCTTTAATAAGAATGAGAAAATATTCCTCTTCCACTGTCACAGGCAACTACAAATGCTCCGCAGAATGATATCGGAATTAAGTCATCTCCGTTGTTTATTCTGTCCAACCAGCAAATCATAAATCAGGAAGTTTTGATGGGACGAATGAAATGTGATTCAAATGTGATTCAAATAGCGCATAATAAAATTGACCAGTTGGTGGGGGCATTGCCCACCCCTGCCTACTTCTATTGTCAGATCGCTATCAGATTACATACAAACAAAGCTGGCGACAGGACTGCAAGTATTGGTTCCAGTGCCTCTGGACGAAGGCTTTTAACATATGGTATGGGAACTGCTGCAGATGATTGACATTGATTACACATTTCAGTCTTTATTCCTTCAGATTTTGGTTCGCTCGTTGCAGTACTGAGGTTTTTTTGCTTTCTCTCGTTGTCTAAGTGATTCAATTTGTTGGGGGCGAAAAGGTTTTCCAACCCGTCAAGTTTCCTTCTGACATCCAGGGTTGTTGCTCAGAGTTTGATGATTAGTTCACCTAATGTGAAGCAGGTGATGTGGGGAAAGTCATAATTGTTTTTGTTCACACATTCACAGCTGACAATGCTACCATCTGCCACTTTGTTATGCACAAACAGATAGTGTGTCACGCACTCGCACGACTATTTTCACCAAAATGAAATCTGTTTTGTGTGCTGCTTTCATTTTTTTTACCCCAATGCAAACATGCCCTGTAACAGACTAGATTAAAAAAAAAAAATTCCCTATAGGGCATCTTTTCAGATAAATGGCATATCAAAAGCTACCCCAGCACAAAACATTTAAACTTGATATTACCACACTTAAAAATGTTTTAATTCATTTTCACAATTACAGCAAACCAATTATGATACATTATGTGGTGTTAATTTCTTCAAAAGTGTGTGTGGTGGAAGTTCACAAAGTGGCAATCTAAGAGTCTCTTCTCGGTAATAATGACCTCTCGCTGGGAGTTCATTATCCTGCTCTTGGCCCAAGTCATGATAGAGAGCTAACCTCTGAGTGGGCAGCAAGGCTTACGCTGATGGTTGTAATCTCTCCCCACAACGGATATCTGTGAATAGGAGAGTAATCAGATGACCGGACCTCCTGCAGTTAAACTAGCTCATTCTCCCTCTCCATCTATGCCACCTCCACAGGAGCAGCAGTGTGAAAGGCACGGATATTTTTAGAAGTGCTTTCCGGAAGCGAGTAAGGCAGTGTCCATACTAATCCGGAGAGATTGGAAAACTCAAGTTTTCACGTCAAAGACCGGTCAACGTTTTCTGTCCATGCTAGTGTCTTCGGGTGTTTTTGATAAGTTCACCATCCACACCGTCAAAATGATGGCCTTGGTCGTTCTAGTGTTAAAACACCAAAACAACAGAAACACACTTATTGGACATACTGGTGGTTTTGCATGTCACAGCCCATTTAGTACAAATCACATATATTTTATACTACTCCTGACTATTTTCCAAAGCATATTGTGGTGTTTTAGATTTTTTAAATGCATTTCTCCTACCTCCTAGGGAGCTGTTGGTTTCCATTCATTTAAGTGTTTTATTAAACTCAAACTTGCAGAGATTTTAAACTCGCTCGAGACAGGGAACATCCCGGTGAACGTTTAGTCTTTTATTTTCTTGTCAAAGTTATGCTATTGTTGCAAGATAATGTGGTTGATAGCCCGGAAAACTTCTCCTATCACCCTTTCAACTGCATTATCCTGCAACAATAACGTAACTTTGACAAAAAATAAAGGCAACTAGTTGTTGCCCTTATTTGTTCATTGTGATGGATAACCTGTGCCAAGAAATGTTCAAGCCTCTGCAAGTTGATTTTTTGCTGCACTGCAATGAATGCAAACCAGTGGCTGTCAGGCAGGTGTGAAAAATGCATTCAAAAAACCTACTATGCTATGCTTTGAAAAATGGTCAGCGGTTTACTTGTGTATGGCCTTGCAAGACTACACATCATATTCTCTCACATTAATACAATGTATTTTAGCATATCAGTGAATGCCGACATTGTTGAAGACATCTGTTCTGATCATTTGCTATAAATCAGAACTGTTAAGTTTGGAAATTGTCATGTTTGGGTATTGCATTAGAGATGGTTAAATTTAGGTAGGGGTTTGGTGTGGTTAACAACAGGAAAAGGATCTGAGAGGCCAATCATTAAGCATTATGATCCAAATTTAGTGGAAATCAGGGTTAAAAGTACATCAAAGCATAGGGCGTCTGGGTAGCGTAGCAGTCTATTCCGTTGCCTACCAACACGGGGATCGCCAGTTCGAATCCCCACGTTACCTCCGGCTTGGTCGGGAATCCCTAAATACACAATTGGCCGTATCTGTGGGTGGGAAGTCAGATGTGGGTATGTGTCCTGGTTGCTGCACTAGCACCCCCTCTGGTCGGTCGGGGGCACCTGTTCAGGGGGGAAGGGGAAACTGGGAGGAATAGCGTGATCCCCCCACGCACTATGTGCCCCTGGTGAAACGCCTCACTGTCAGGTGAAAAGAGGCAGCTGGCGACTCCACATGTATCGGAGGAGACATGTGGTAGTCTGTAGCCCTCCCCTGATCGGCAGAAGGGGTGGAGCAGCGACGGGGACGGCTCGGAAGAGTGGGGTAATTATCCATTACCCAAGCCACTTATCCCAATTGGGGTCATGGTAATGCTGGAGCCTATCCCAGCAGTCATTGGGCGGCAGGCAGGGAGACATCCTGGACAGGCCGCCAGTCCATCACAGGGCCGACACATTCACACCTAAGGACAACTTAGTATGACCGATTCACCTGACCTACATGTCTTTGGACTGTGGGAGGAAACCGGAGCACACGGAGGAAACCCACATAGACACAGGGAGAACATGCATGAGATTCAAGCTTGTAGTGGATGCATGCTTGCGATGTTGGAGTTGGGGCGGGACGGTGGTGTAGTGGTTAGTGGGGTTGTTCAACCTTGGGGGTCATCCCAGGTCATCCTCCATGTAGAGTGGGGTAATTGGCTGGATACAACTGGGAGAAAAAGGGGGAAAAAACCACAGAAAAAAGATCAAAGCGATATCCTCAATTATGTCCTCATTTGTCAATACGATGGCAATTAACAAATATGTTGATTGCCATTAATTTATTTACTTATTTACAGGTCCCATAACAATGGCCCTGTAAATAAGAAGTACATGTGTGAGCCTTGGCTATTCCTTAAAAATATATCATCCACAATGCTTTCATGCCCTACCAATGCTTCAAATTAAACACACATACATTAGGATAAATCATGTACTGTAGTAACTAAACCTAACCTCCCACAGCCAGCTCAAAAAAAAAGGCCATCATTAATGATGAAGAGGCTGATGGAAGTGTGATGCAGACCAACAGTGAGCAGATCTGACATGAGTCTCCTCTCTGACTTATTAGCATTCAGAAAAGTAGGTCAATCAAAAGTGGAGGGAAAGAGGCAGAGAAAAGCACCTTAAATATGTACAATTTTTTTTTCCCCAAATATGCAAAAATTATACTGTGGAGCATCAAACCCCACCTGGTAAATGTAAAGTAAAACTGTTTTACCTTATTGCTTTCACTTGACTGCTTTTGGCATGTGACTATGGCAAATAAAACAAGTGTTTTAATTTCAAACCAGAAACTCAAGAGCTGACGTGAAAGGAAATAAATAAAGTTGCTTTTCATCAGCACTTTTTCGTCAGGTGCTGTCTCCTCACTTTAGTTTCTCAATAGCTAAATGCTAATTCCCAGCCCAGATTTCCTGTAGATCGTCTAATTCTCAGTGGGGCCTAACCTTGTTGTCCTCATCGTTGCCAAGTGTCACATGTGACAAGATGTATCTGGTAAATTTAACCAGGTACTATGACCCTAGTCTGTCTACTTACATAATTAAATTTGTCACTGAAATCAATTAAGAGCTGGTTACATGGTTCTCTTATAAAACCGATGAAACATTAATTGATTCAATTAGCCCATCATCGGTGTGTGTATATATACACACACACACACACACACACACACACACACACACACATATATAAACTTTTTTAATATGAAGTCCTAACCACTAGGGCTGTTGTCTCACAGCAGGAAGGTCTTGGGTTCGAACCCTGGGTTAGTCCAACCTTGGGGATCGTCCCAGGTCATCCTCTGTGTGGAGTTTGCATGCTTTCCCCGTGTCTGTGCGGGTTTCCTCCAGAGGCCCCGGTTTCCTTCCACAGTCCAAAGACATGTAGCTCAGGTGAATCGGACTTACTAAATTGTCCCTAGGTGTGAATGTGTCTGCACTGAGATGGACTGGCAACATGTCCACGGTGTCTCCCCGCCTGCCGCCCAATGACTGTTGGGATGGGCTCCAGCATCCCGTGGCCCTACTTAGGATAAGCAGCTTGGAAGATGGATGGAATATGAAATAGATAAATTAGGAAAAATTAGATGATAAAGCATGCAGAGATCTGGATGCCTCCTTGAAGCAGTGCCCCCAAAATTAAACAACTCTCATACAAACACTGTCAAGTGCTTCTTAAACGAGGGCAAATTTTTTTGCTCCGTTGCAGTGCAGGAATGCAGAGGTATACGTTACTGTGCAGATGCAGGGATCATCAGATAGGAAAAGGTACGCGAGGAAATGTGGATGCCTGGAACTTATAAACACATAAAAGGGTTCAGTGTGCTAGTTTAAAACATTAAATTAGAACCTGAATGACACCAGCCTTGTAAATATTCAAAGCAGGATTTTATATATGTGCACATACGCTTTTGCATGTCTGTTGCTTACAATATGTATATGTTCTGAGACCATTTTAAGGTGAACAGATGAATATTTAATGTGATGTGAGGGCTACTTTCACAGATATGCTGGGTTTGCATATTTCAAGGTTTTATTTGCTTGTAAGGCTCTATGTTGATGAGTCACTGAGGATCGAGTAAAGTTGCAAACGTTAGTGTGGGGTTTGCAAATAGCCGCCTCATACACTGTGTGCAGTGTCATTGAGCAGTCTCATAATCTGTTCTTTAGCCAGTAACTTATAGTAGAATCCAGTGCACGGCACATGGTGGTGCAAATCACATATAGGCTGGGAGAAGACAATAGCCTGCGATAGATTTTCATAATATGCATATGACTCCCCAATTACTCTGGCTGCTTCAGGCTGCAGAATAATACAAAGCTTGTGCACCCTTGTTGTGAGTACAGTTTAAAATTGCCCCTGGCGAACTTTCTTTTTCAGACAATAGGTTATCGTGTCTGTGCCAAGGGCTGTGTGGAAGAGCTTTAATCACCTCTGTAGTCGCAGGTGAAAAAGTGTCACCGAATGTCAAAACCTTAGTTAGGTTTTAGCCTTACACCTACAAATGGAAGAGGGAAAAAAAAGGGCAAGAAATAGTCTGAAGGGGAATGATATAATGACCTTTGAAGTTATTCATACCCTGAGGCAGTGCAAAAGAACAGAATGTGATAGCTTTTTATCATGTTAGATATGGATTTTGTCTTCTTTTTTTATAGCCATAGTTTAGACACACAGATGACAGCTGAGCTTTAGGTAGTCCCAGCTTCTTTTGGGCAGAGTACACTCGTGTGGCTCTCAAGGTTCAATGAACAGAAAGATTCTAAAAAGGTATTAGCTTGTCGAAGGTTTCAATCTCTCAAAATCCAGTTTTTCATTCAGAGACTCAAGCTATGCATTCTAGACATTGAGAAGTTACCAGTTGACTGTGTTCAGTTTTCAAATGGTTCCTTATTTGGATGGTGTTTCTGAACTGCTGAGCGAGCACTTTCTGACCAGCAGGGCCAACCGCCCCATAAATCTACTGTTGAGATTGATGGCTACTGGGCGAGATTATGAGCTGCTGAAGCCAAATCATAGGTACCGGGTCAGTGGAGTGCAGTTATCTGTGTGAACTCTGGCCTAAAGAGAATTTACTGTTGCACTTTGTGGGTGTCACAGAAATAATTGAATAAAAAATAAAAAGTTATATCAAATGCCTGTTTAATAAGCCCAATAAATTTTTGCTCTGACCAGTTTATTTTTCCTCCGCCATCCAAACCAGGAGTCTACAAAGCTACTCCTTTTGACTACAGGGATACAGTAGTTAGGTCAAGTTAATTTTACTTGAATAGCCCATTATCACAAATTACAAATTTCCTCAGTGGGCTTTACAGCAACACAACATCCTGTCCTTAGACCCTCGCATCAGATCAGGAACAACTGCCTAAAACAAAATCCTTCAACAGGGAGAAAAAATAGGAAGAAACCTCAGGGACAGCAACAGAGGGACTCTCAAGATGGACAAAGTGCAATGGATGTTATGTGTACAGAATAAAACACAATTTCCAGAATACATTTTTTCAATCAATCAATCAATCAATCAATCAATCAATCAATCAATAAATTTTATCGAACATGTTAAAAACATGCAATAAAAACAAATAAGTAAACAAACAAAATCATCACTAAAAGAAAAGCGACAAATAAGCAACTCGAATAATACTGATCATGTTCAAAAGGGGTAAGATGTTGAAAACTTTTCTAGTCTTACCCCCTTATACTATTCATGCATTCTTCTTCTTTCAGCTTGTTCCCCGTTTCTCAGGGGTCGCCACAGCAGATTTTATAGTTTCCGTCAGTACCCTGTGAGGGCACAGCACCAATGGTGGTCATTGTTAACCTGGGCACAGGCCGACCCGGTATGGTCTTGTCAATCCGCATAATGATTTGGCAAAATGTTACGTTGGAATCCCTTCCTGACAACCACTAACCCTATGGACGGGGGCAAAGGTAAAGCACTGGATGCTATCCCAGTATTCATGAACTTGCGCCCATGCTTGTCGCCATATACTATTCATGCATAACAGAAAATGAAGGTTCAGTTTACAGCCATCAGTGTCCATGATATCTATTAGGCGACAGGCATGGGTGCAAGTCCATGAATACTGAGATAGCATCCAGTGCTTTACCTGTGCCCTCATCCATAGGGTTAGTGGTTGTGTCAGGAAGGGCATCTGACATAAAATTCTGCCAAATCAGTATGCGGATTGACAAGACCATACTGGATCAGTCGAGGCTCGGGTTAACAACAACCGCCATTAGTACTGTGCCCTCACATGGTACCAATGGAAACTCTAAAATTCACTGTGCTGATCCCTGAGAAACAGGGAAAAAGCCGAAAGAAGAAGAAAGTGTTCATGATATCTATCTCAGTCGACTCAAACAAATCAAATCCATTTGAAAAAAAAAAAACTGGTCACTGGTCCATCTCATAACAGTTCAATATTTTGTTTCTCAAGAGTCTTTAGGTCAGATAAAGTACCACATGTGTTCAGCTCATCACTGCAGTTATTCCACAAACCAACTCCCTTGGCTGTAACACAGTGATGTTTTGCATCTGTCCTTACTGGTGGTTATTTGAATATACAGGTTCCTCTCAAACTGTGTTTACTTTCTCTCAGTTGGAACAACCCCTGGATGATTTATTACTCTGTACTAGGGCTGGGCGATATGGCCTAAAAATAAAATCTCCGATTTTTTCACACCAAACTCGATTTACGATTTTAATCGATTTTTTTTCCTTCTTAAAAACACACAACAAATAACACAGAAATTCTTCAAAACAAGTTTTGCTTTTATTATGTTTTGATTTTCCCTTTTGGGATTTGAACAAAATGTCCCCTTAGGGTTAAAGTGCAACAAAACACAAGTCTTGAAACAAGCGTGTAAACAAGATGGCAGGCCCTGCCATTGTAAACAACAGCCAAAATGTAACATTTCAGAACCTTTCTACTGGCTTCAAACAATGTCCCAACTTACAGGGACCTAATCGCCCAGTTTTGAAAACATACCTAAGAAAATGTTCACTTCTCTGACAGTGATACAGTGCACCTTCAAACCAATGTAAAAAAAAACATAAAAGTGCTTCCTCTTGAAATTAAAAGTTTCAGATAAAACACATTTTGAAAACATAAATTTAACATGTCAGATTACAGGCCATTACAAAAATAGATAATTTTCCCCATTGGGATTGATACAGTGCAAACAACACTTTCATTTAAGTTATTTTGTCCCTATTTTGAATCCTTGAATATGTGTACAAAATCAAACATCTGCATGCATTGCATAGTCAACATCAAATTTTAGTAAATGTACAGGACGTGAGGTGCTTGCAATGCTGTCTTTAGTTTTAGTTTTTTTTTGTTTACAAATTTTTGGCAAGGAATACAAGCCCGTCTACTACCTCTGGCTTGAGGCATGCCCTGTTGCATGTAACAATGCCACCCCCCACACTAAAAACCCTCTCTGACGGGGCACTTGTAGCAGGGATATAAATGTATTTCTTGGCCAGATTACTGAGCCTTGGGAAGTTTGGTTCGTGGTGCTTCCACCACTGAAGTGGATCAGTGTCTGGATCTGCCTCAGGGGTCGACAGGTAGGTTGCCAGCTCAGTCTCTATTTTCCCTGCTTCTGACTGGTGGGGAGATGGCAGTGGCACATTCTTCTTGAAGAAGGAAGCTAAAGTCATTTTCTTATTCGGTGGAGGCTGTGCTTCTTGACACACCTGCACAGCTAGACCAGGCTGCTGTGGTGTACTTTTTTCAGCAGGCACAGGCAGAGACATCAGCTCAGTGACAGCCCTTTTTTGACTTGTTCCACCTTGCCTGGGTCAATGTAGGTTGTTCGGGAACCTGGGGTCCATCAGTGAAGACATGTCTAAGAGTTCATCCGTCACAGGGTTGCGGTATTTGTCATCAAGGTACCGAAGAATGTTTGTTTTTATAGTTTCAGTGAACTCGGTGTCTTCCTCCTCTGGCTGTAGGAGACTGGTTTTGAAGAAATGGAGCACCGGTTTAATGTAGGAAACGCTAACATAAGCCTCCCCGGACAGGGCGTCAGTAAAGTCTTGGAGTGGTTTGACAGCTTTATTTATGTACTCTAAAACATCAATGTCTTGCCAAGTGGGCACGAGATGCCGACTTTTCTTGTCTGAGCCGAGGACACGGGCTATGGCCTTCTCCTGTTCCAGAAACCTCTGTAAAAAATTTTGTCGTGAACCCCATCTGGTCGGGGACTCAGTTATTAGCTGATGAGGGGGTAAGACCAAGTTCAGTCTGTACTTCACCCATCTCTCTTCTTTTTTTCCAGCTATAGGAAAAGGCAGCAACAGCCTTTTTACAGACCCCAATGGCACGTTCAATCCGTGGGTCCTTCACGCCCTTCTCTGTATAATAAATAAATAAAGAAAACGGAATCAAAACGATTTTTACTGTGGCATGAACTACATTCACACACTTATTCTTCGATGTGTCACAACAAGTCTTTTTACACATTTCAACATTTTATTGACGCAAACGAAAGACACACAAACACAGGGCATGCGTACCATTATGGTGAATCGTGCCTGTACATTTAGAGTAAATGTATTAAATTGATTAAAATGCATTAATCATGAATTATGCATGTGAACATCATGCATTAAGGGGGCTTGTAGCACCCAATGATGTAATAATTTCCTGATAATGTAATAACTGATTGAAAATGTAATAAAACTCAATAACGTAATAAATGGTAAATAGTAAATGCAGTAACATGTCCTGACTGGTATTGTAATAACATTTTTACTGATAAAGTAATATCTTATTACGTCACTAGGAATTAAATACATTTTCAGGTCGACCACTTTTTCCACATCACTTGAATGCGTCATTAGACTCTTACCTATAGCGTTGTGCAGTCTATGTCCAGAGCACTGGAGGTTGGGCCACTCGTTGTCTTTGAGAGCTTTGATTATGTTGGTGCCACTGTCTGTCGTCATACAGATGAGTCGGTCTTCAGCAAGGTTCCAGGAGCTCAGAGCATCTTTTAGCCCCTGGGCAGTTATCTCCCTTTTGTGATCCTCAGGGAAATACGCTGTTTGGAGACAGACGCTTCGCGGAGTCCAGTCGTTGTTGATAAAATGTACAGTCAAACTCATGTAGGGCTGCCCGGTTCGGCTGGACCATAAGTCTGTCGTGGTGGAGTAAAACGACACCTCCTGCAGCTCTCTAGCGCTCTTCTCCCGTGTGCAGTTGTACAGGTGAGGCAAGGCAACTCCGGCAAAATACTTGTGGCTTGGTAGTACATACTTGGGGTCGGAAGTTTTTAACATGTGGATAAACCCCGGCTTTCCCACAGTGCAAACGGGCACCACGTCTTTAGCCATATGCAGCGCAACTGCGTCAGTAAGCGGTTTCCACCGCGTCCCTTTCTTGTCGTAAGGCAGCGGTTCTCAACCTTTTTGGGGTCCTTGACCCCCTGCGTATTTTTGATCTACCCTGAGGACCCCTCCACCTGATCTTGGGGGAGGGGGGTTGCAATTTGATAGAAACAGTAGAAACTGCATTTTAAATTGCATGATAGCATTTATTCACTCTTTGGGGCAAAAATACGAGCTTTCAGTTGTAACTTAGATATAGTTAACAAAACAGAATTCTTATGCAGTAACTTTCAGATATATGTAACAAAACAGAATATGTATTCAGTAACTTTCAGATATATGTAACAAAACAGAATATGTATTCAGTAACTTTCAGATATATGTAACAAAACAGAATATGTATTCAGTAACTTTCAGATATATGTAACAAAACAGAATATATGTATTCAGTAACTTTCAGATATATGTAACAACAGAATTTTTATGCAGTAACTTTTAACAATGCAAACGGGAGCGAGATCTCTTATTAAAATACAATAAATTACACTTGTGAAACAGATGTAATTAGAGAAAAAAGTCCCGTTACCCTTTATAGTTTAGGGAGATAGAGGTCTCAGTCACATTTGAGTAAAATAATCCTATTTCTATAAATGTCATAGGATCTTTTTTTTAAAGATATTTTATTTTCACGGACCCCTTGCAATTACACCACGGACCACTAGGGGTCCGCGGACCCCCGGTTGAGCAACACTGTCGTAAGGGACACAATGTGAAAAGGAATCGGCTAATGTGGATTGTTTTTTAGCGGGTGTTTGTGGGCTGCGGTCTTGTGAACCCCGCAGAGAGCAACATTTCTCCCGCTCCGCTCCATGCCTCTGCTTTAGGTGCTGAAATGAATTCGTCGTACCGCTGCTGCCTTTAGTTGCAACAGCTTTACAGCAGACTTTGCAGTAGGTCGTGGTTTGTTCGCTGTCGGACGCCACAAAACCAAACCAGTTCCACACCACCGAGGACACTGTGCCTTTTTTGGGGACGAGCGCATCCTTGCTTGCTGCCATGTGCATTTGCGGAGAAGCGGGGGGGCAGCGTGGCAGCGCACTCTGACCTACGGGAGCTCAAGAGGAGCGCCGGCGGTGGAAGTTTATGAGAAAATCGATTTTCATTAAAATTAAATCGGACTCGGGTCCAGGGGTTAAGGGTTAAGCATGCAATACTACTCCTAACCTCGAGTGTGTAGAAAAGATGAAAACGAGGGAAGAAACAGGACTGATTTCCAAGACTGGAGAAATAGCCAGGAGGTGGGCTAGTTTACCGAGGTAGCAGGCTAGCAGTTAGCAGGTCCCTCCGACAAGGCCTCGGCCCTATGGGTCTCAGCTTCCGTAGGCGGCGGACTCTGTCTTGGTAGGTTAGTTCAGTTTAGGTTGATGGTGTTGAGCTGGAAAGGTGTGAACTTGTAGTGTCCTGGGCAGCGTGTTCAAAATGGCGTATCCTGAGGCGTATTATGCAAACTGCCGCCATTAACTAGCTCTGGGGGATGTGTGCTGGCATCTCACAGTGATGTCTTTTTATAAACACTGCTTAACCATGCCTCCAATCATTTCTCAATGAAAACCAGTCCAAGTATATGTAAGAAAATAAAGAAGGGGAAAAGGCAACTCTAACCCCCTTATCACTTCTAATGTAGAGCCGAAGGAACGGAGAAGACCGTAGGTTCACACTTTAGCCGTGTAGGCAACTTTCTTTAATCCACGGTAAATCAGAGAGAGAACAAAACCACAGCTCGACCGAGCGGAGGTGGCAAGAATAATCAGAAAACTGGCTGGACAACCATAACTTAACCCTGCGTTAACCTGCCAGGGCAACCATGACTTAACCCTTAGTTCCTGGGTTGAATTCTGTCCCCAATACGTGTCCACCACATGAGCCCCCCCAGAATTCGCCCTAGTAATCGAAGTCAGGCAGGCGCGGGGGGACGACAGGCCGTCCGAGGTGGCTCCGGATAACAGGGGCCGGAGTGTCTCTGGGAGGCATTGACGCGGGCCTGTGGAGGTCGGCCTGAGGAGCAGAAGAGGCAGCTCGGGCCTCCACGGGGGGAGGAGGCGGAGCCGGGGGACGACCGCGACGAGGAGGTTGGGCTAACTCCAACGGCTGCGTCAAGTCCAGGTGTGCGGGTTTAACTCGGTCCACTGAAACATGCTCGGCCGTGCCCCCAAAATCCACCACCAGGTGCTTAGTTCCCCGTTCCAGGACGCGGAAGGGGCCGTCATAAGGGGGCTGCAGAGGGGGGCGGTGTGCGTCATGACGAATGAACACGTAGTCCGCTGACTGCAGACCTGGGGGCACCTGGGACACCGGAGCGCCGTGTTGGGCGGTAGGGACGGGTGTGAAAGCTCTGACCCCGTCCAGCAAGGAGGCTCGTTGGTCCACAGCTGACCAGGGACGCGTTGCATTGGGCATGAAATCGCCTGGGACTCGCAGCGGCGTGCCGTACACCAGCTCCGCAGAGGAGGCTTGTAGGTCTTCCTTCGGGGCGGTCCGCAGGCCCAGCATGACCCATGGGAGCTTGTCGACCCAGTTGCAGTCCTTGAGAGTAGCCCGAAGCGCAGCCTTCATGGACCGGTGGAAGCGCTCACATAGGCCGTTCGCCTGAGGGTGGTAGGCGGTAGTGCGATGAAGCTTGACGCCCAGAGCCTCACCCACAGCATTCCATAGCTCTGAGGTAAACTGTGGCCCGCGGTCAGATGAAAGGTCGGAAGGCGTACCGAAACGTGAGACCCACGACCCAATAAAAGCCCGGGCCACATCAGCAGACGTCGTGGATGCCAGGGGAACAGCTTCAGGCCAGCGCGTAGTCCTGTCCACCACAGTGAAGAGGTAGGTGAACCCATGGGAGGGGGGTAGGGGACCAACCAGGTCGACGTGGACATGGTCAAATCGTCTCTCCGGCACTGCGAAGCGTTCCAGGGGCGCCTTAATGTGGCGGTGTATCTTAGCCCGCTGACAGGCAACACACGAGTCGGCCCACGCTTTCACGTCTCTCTTAAGTCCCTCCCACACAAACTTAGCAGAGGTCAGGCGCACGGATGGCTTACCGCCTGGATGAGAGAGGCCGTGCACAGCTTCAAATACGGGGCGTCTCCAGCTGTGCGGGACGATGGGCCTGGGCTGTCCTGTGGAGACGTCACACAGGAGGGTGGCACCTGTGTCGCTGAAAGGAACGTCCTGCAGGCGGAGCCCCGTGTCGGAGGCCCGGAGACGGAGGATGCTCGGGTCCGTGGCCTGGTCAGCAGCCATCTGTGCATAGTCAAGGCCTAGGTGGACCGCTCCAATCACCGCCCTAGAGAGGCAGTCAGCTACCTGGTTAGACTTACCAGCGACGTGCTGCATGTCGGTAGTGAATTCCGAAATGAAGGAGAGTTGTCGCTGCTGGCGAGCGGACCATGGCTCGGCCGTCTTGGACATGGCAAACGTGAGGGGCTTGTGGTCCACGTACGCAGTAAACTCGCGGCCCTCTAGCAGGAAACGGAAATGCCGGACGGCGAGCCAGAGACCGAGGAGTTCCCTGTCAAAAGTACTATACTTGCGCTCTCGGGGTGTAAGCTGGCGACTGAAAAAGGCCAAAGGCTGCCAAGCCCCCCCCACCCACTGTTCGTGAACCGCACCAACAGCATAGTCCGATGCATCCGTGGTTATGGAAATAGGCGCTGTAGGTGAAGGATGCGCTAGCAGGGTAGCCTGGGAGAGCGCAGCTTTAGTCTCGGTGAACGCACGGCCCCGCTCTGCTGTCCAGTCGACCGCCTGGTTGGGGGACATGCCTTTCAGCGCCTCGTACAGTGGCCGGATGAAAAAGGCGGCTCGGGGAATGAAGCGGTGGTAGAATGTCACCATCCCGATGAACTCCCTGAGCGCACGAGCTGTTTGGGGGCGCGGAAAGGCCGCCACCGCTTCCACCTTTGAGGGCAGGGGGACTGCCCCGTCCCCAGTGATGCGGTGCCCGAGGAAATCAATGGCTGTCAGCCCGAACCGGCACTTCGCCGGGTTGACGATCAGCCCATGCTGGCTGAGGCGTGTGAAGAGGGCATGAAGATGGGACAGGTGTTCTTCCTCGGAGGCGCTGGCGATGAGTATGTCGTCCAAATAGACGAAGATGAAAGGAAGGCCACGGAGCACTGAATCCATCAGCCGCTGAAAGGACTGGGCCGCGTTTTTGAGTCCAAATGGCATTCGTAGGAATTCAAATAGGCCGAATGGGGTAGTCACCGCTGTCTTGGGGATGTCTGAGGGGTGCACGGGAACTTGATGATAACCACGGACCAGGTCGACTTTTGAGAAGACGCATTTGCCAGACAGGTTTGCAGAAAAGTCCTGGATATGCGGGACAGGATAGCGGTCGGGCGTGGTGGCGTCATTTAGTCGGCGGTAGTCCCCGCATGGGCGCCAACCTCCATCAGGCTTAGCGACGATGTGGAGTGGGGACGCCCACGGGCTGTCAGAGCGGCGGATGATCCCCATGCGTTCCAGGTGCTCGAACTCAGACTTGGCAATGGCGAGTTTGGCGGGGTCGAGACGCCTGGCTCTGGCGTAGACCGGGGGCCCCTTCGTAGCAATGTGATGCTCCACCCCATGCTTAGCGGTGGGTGCAGAGAAGGTAGGCTGGGTGAGGTCAGGGAACTCAGCGAGGAGGCGGTTGAACTTGTCTGCCTCTGAGAGAGAGTTGGCTAGACCTGCATAGGCCGCTTCCCTCCGCGTACATGCGAAGGAGGAGAAGGTTAAGGCATCGACCAGACGGCTGTTCTGAATGTCCACTAGCAAACCGTAAGCGCACAAAAAATCAGCTCCGAGGAGGGGAAGCGTTACATTGGCCATGACGAACTCCCACGTGAAACGTTGTCCACCAAAACACAGTTCTACAGACCGCACGCCGTAGGTGGGGATAGGGCTGCCGTCAGCCGTCGCCAACTGGGGGCCCCGCTCCCCGCCCATGATGTCGACGTCAGTAGCAGGGAGCACGCTTCTCTGTGCGCCCGTGTCACAAAGAAATCGCCGACCGGAGATGGTGTCGAGGATGAAGAGTAGCCTGCTCGTATCGCCAACACTCATGGCCACTACTGAGTGTTGGCCCTCTCGTTTCCCGTCGGCCTGTAGTTGCAGGGGGAACGGCACCGTTTAGCTTTCGCACCAAATCGAGCGTGGTACATACAGAGTCCAGAGGGCTTGTAGCGGTCTGATGCTGTGGCGCCACCGTCGGGCCACGCCCGCGATGTCGGCGGGGGGCCAGTGAAGGTAGGAGCCAGCACCCCGGCATGGGAGGAACGTTGTGTAGCGACGAAGAATCGGTCAGCCTCCTTTGCCAGCTCACGGGGATCAGTGATGGTTGAGTTAGCGAGCGCAGTCTGGACGTGGGGCGGCATGTTGCGCAGAAACAGCTCCATAAACAGGAAACATGGCTTTTCTTGACCCAGTAGGTTTAACATCCTGCTCATTAGCTCCGATGGTTTGCCATCTCCCAAGCCCTGAATTGCGAAGAGGCGACGTGCTCTCTCCGTTGTTGACAGTTCAAAAGTTTCAAGGAGGAGATGTTTAAGTGCGGCGTATTTACCGTCGGCCGGTGGGTTGGTTATGAAACCGCTTATCCTGGAAGCCGTAGCGCCCCCCAGCGCTGCCACTACGTAGTAGTACCTGGTCTCGTCTGCTGTTATGTCTCTGAGCGCGAACTGTGCCTCAGCCTGCGCGAACCACGTAGCCGCGGAAGACTCCCAAAACTCCGGCAGTTTCATTGCAACGGCGTTCGTAGCCATAATGTGTGTGGTTTCAGAAAACTTATCCGAAAACCGACGTCGGGGTCACCAGTGTAGAGCCGAAGGAACGGAGAAGACCGTAGGTTCACACTTTAGCCGTGTAGGCAACTTTCTTTAATCACGGTAAATCAGAGAGAGAACAAAACCACAGCTCGACCGAGCGGAGGTGGCAAGAATAATCAGAAAACTGGCTGGACAACCATAACTTAACCCTGCGTTAACCTGCCAGGGCAACCATGACTTAACCCTTAGTTCCTGGGTTGAATTCTGTCCCCAATACGTGTCCACCACACTAACATAGAATTTTCCCCCCTATATTTTAGAGAACTGTGGAAGCAGGGAAACAGGTCTGTAGTTTGAGAGAACATGTTTGTCTCCAGCTTTATATATTGGTATGACTTTAGCTGTTTTAATTTTTCTTGGGAATACACTGGTTTGTAGAGACTGCTTACAGATATGTGTCAGGGGTTTTGTTATACATTCAATAATATTTGTAATTATAGGCATGTCAATACCATTCCAGTCTGTGGACTTCTTGCGTTCAAATTTTATTATAGTGTCAAGAATTTATTTTTCATCAATTCCTCTTATAAATATTCTTTACTTTCTGCACCATCACTACTACCAGTCTTTGGAAACTCCCCGGCAAAACCAGGACCAACACTGGCAAAAAAATGTATTGAACTCATCCACAGCTGAAGCCATATCAGTTGTGGTTGTGTTGTTTGTTTTTTGTCAGAAAATGTTGGGATAACATTGAAAGAGGACAACAGAATTATAATGGAGTTACAAGATCTGTAATGAATGTGATGAGGAAGATAACAAGCAGCTTCCTGAGGCCACATGCATAAAATATGCATGCACACAAAAACCATGCATACGCCATTTCCCAAACATAAACTGTTATTTATAAAAACAGAATGTGCAGTGAGAATGTGCGCACCCCAAACGCTCTGTAGACCATGCGTACATATGTTTTTCTAGAGTGATCTGAGGGTGATGTGATGAGTGGAGATGAAATACAAGGTGAGAGACGGAATCTTTGAGTACAAAATTGTTTGTTTTGGTCGTTAACCAGCTGCACTGTTTTGTGTGCGTGTGCCATTTATTAGGGTAACACTGATTAATTACTTTTTGTGTGATTGATTTTATCATTCTTTTAAGTCGGACCCAACACTTTACTTAGCTGTTAATACTCTTTTTATTTTATTCTTGTGACACACCTTGTAAAGTTGGTTTAGATATGAGCACTACATATCTCTGAGATATCACTGCCTACGGCGGTTTATACAGGTCCATCTGATGAATTAATTATAAGGAGCCGCACAGCTTCTCTGTGTAGATCGATGCGCTTTTTTGCCTCCCTTTTAAAATCCAATTTTTTCTTAAATTTTTTTGTAAATTTATTTATTTATTTTTACTCTTGCCAGGGTCCTTTGCTTGGAACTTAACAGAGTTGATGGTCTCTGTTACTTTTTGCCATTACATATGTTTATTTCTGTTTGGACTGCTGGGATAGGCTCCAGCATCCCTGCAACCCTGAACAGGATAAGCAGTTTGGATAATGGATGGACGGTTGGATCCCAAAAGCGAGACCACCAAATAAAACACCTTTTCATTTTTCAGCTTCTCCGACAAGCACCTCAATTTCACCATCGGTGAAATTACGCTTCTTCTTTGAGGTTAATTTCAGAGTCATGCCTGATAACTTGTGGCGTAAATGACATTTTATACATGCAAATGATTGATTAAGGGAGAGTCTACATCCATTTACAGCTTATGGTGGGAATGGTAATCGGGCTTTTGCATATACGTACAACCAGGCTTTTACATGTGCGTACAATTGCAAGATGACTGAGATTTATAAAACAGAACCCCGAGTACCAGAGGAGGCTGGTTCATAGAGGTAGAGGAGGTTGCCCCCGCCCCCCCCCCTATTTTTGAGAGGGAAGAGGGAGCTCAAAATATGAAAATAAGTGATCGGTTAAAATAAACCATTACCAAATCATTGATAAAATAAATGTTCTCTCTTCTTAGGAAAAAAAATCCATTATTGAATTTCTGATTAAAATGCTTCAACAGCGATACCTGCAGGCAAGAGTTGAACAGTCTGTGTGATGAGGTGAGGGGCGGAGGAGGACTAGGGCGGGGTCGCTTATATCGATTAATGTACTTCCTTTTTTTATGCTAATCTGTCATTGGCCAAAACACGTGAAATGATGCTCCCAATGAAGGACGTCCTCCCTAACCAATCAACAACCAGAATACAGTAGTGACATCGCGTTGGTCCAATGATAATTTCCAAATTCTGTCATCGGTTCGCAGTACGTGAGCGTGACCAACTGTCGAGTCATACATTAGAAAAGAAATTATAACACAAATTGCGAACTACTTTTAAACACATCACTAAAAATTACATTGTATTTAGGCCTTTTCAACAGTCCAAATGTCTTTTTTTTCCAGATTTACATTTCCTTTTTTATTTTAATCGAGCAGTTGCTAGCTACTTGCGTTAGTTAGCCAACGCAACAGTTAGCTTGTTGTAGCAGCCCTGAAAGACCATTAAGTTAATGGTGAGAATGGATTTGGAGGAGAGTGGTCCTGCTATTGCTAACGAGGCAATTAATGGCAGCGTGAATGGGGGGGGGGTCACAGAGAGGCATGGACGCAGACGCAGAGTGGGATGGCGAAGAACATCTTGTGGATTATTTGTTGTCACAGCCATTCAACAGTTTGGATTACGCAGCAAAGGTGAGGATCAAGACTGCTAGAGAGATAAGTAGCCAACTAGTGTAAAATAACATGATGCCGTGGGTTGGTTTTCCACGTGTCCTCCCTAATTTTTGAGTCACCAGCTGCCACTGATGCGAACACACGGCTTTATAAATCTGATGAAAAAAAATGTGTATTCATATTTCTGTCTTTGTGTGTGCACACCGTTTCAGTCATGAATCTACAGTTTTATGCATGTGACAGCGGAACAGCCTAGGACCTGGCAGGAAGACAGACTATACATGCACACAGGGGAGACTCGCATCACACCATCCACATAGACAGGAGAAGAGACAAGAAAAGACATTAGTCACACATCAAAAGAGAGAGAAGGTATAAAACATTGAAACAAGATGACAAACATAATGGATTCATACGATATATAAAGATTGTGATGAGGAGGACGCCAAGCACCGTCCAGGTGGCAAACACCATCACCATGGAGACCTGGCAAGAGGACAGACTACACATGCACACAAGGGAGACTCAAATCACATCATTCACATACACACGAGAGAAAGAAGGATAAAGACATCTAATTCAGAGACAGGGAAAGACATGTGAGAGAGAACAGTTGCCATAATCAATACTCTATAATCTCATCAGCAGGACAGTGTTTGGTAAATTCACTGAGACAGAAACCGACCCGCCATGCAGTGCAGGTTGTGAAGTACTCAACTTAAAGGCAACTAATTGTAGGCTAAGGCAATAAGATGAGTTTTAAGTTTGGATTTAAAGGACTCAACTCTGATTGTCTGGTAACAGCAGGGAGGTTATTCCACTGAATTCTTTTTAACTTTGTGTATACACAGGAGTCCTGTATTTAGAGAGCAGAGTGCTCGAGATGGACTATATGGTTTAAGGAGATCAGACAGGTATTATGGGGCAAGCTAGGGCTGGGCGATATGACGATCTATATCGTGTGATGATAGAAAACATCTATCATTTCATATTAGGCCCTATTATTTATTTCGTTGTGTCGCAAATCACTCTTTACGGCAATATTTTTGATCATTTGGACGACCCTTTCCGCTCTTTGCACAGCACACCGACACAGGCAGGAAATCTGCATGAAGGCAATACAAACATGGAGGACAGTGAGAACAGAAGGACTCCGACCAGCCAGGACAAAACGAGGAGCTTGTACATAAACGAGGGGCTACATCTATCGTATGGACGTGGTTTGGGTATGAAAGGTCTGACACGGACCAGGAAACTGTACTTTGCAAAATATGCTGCACACCGTTCCCCACAACAGACTCAAACACCACTAGCCTCTTTTACCACCTACGCAAGAATCATGTCAAACAGTACAGAGAGTCTACAGATGAGAGCTGCAAAAGCAGTCGAGTGCTCAAAACAAACCCCAGACTCAGACGTTGCAATAGGCTTTTGCCCGCAGCACACCATATGTCAAAGAATCACAAAGATGGAAAGAGATAACGACTGCCGTTGCAACTTACATCTGCAAATACATGGCCCCAATTTTGTTATTTTTTTACATGCTTAATTGAAAATTTGTACAAAGGTTCTAAATAAAAGGAGAAAACTAATCAAATATGAGTAAGTACCTTTTATTTGTCAAGTATATAATTCAAAATGTAATAAGAAATAGGCCTTTCCATGTGGTCATTTTATATAAACTATTTATTCATTGAATTTACAGAAAATGTGCTATATTATGATATGTATCGTAATCGTGATATGAATGACCGGTATCGTGATATTAGATTTTGGTCATATAGCACAGCCCTAGGCAACCCTATTTAGGATTTTATAAGTCAGCGGAAGCACCTTGAAGTCTGATCTAACACGAACAGGAAGCAGATGAAGGGAGGCAAGAATTGGTTTAATATGGTCAAATTTTCTTGTTTAAGTTAGGATTCTAGCTGCAGAAGTTTCAAATATCTGAACACATTTATTACTAGCATGTGGCTGAACTGAAAACAGAAAATTACAGTGATCAAGTCTGGATGAAACAAATACATGTATTAGAGTCTCTGTGTCAGCCATGGACAGGAAAGTCCGTTACATAAGTTATGCAAGTGAAAAAGGCAGTCTTGGTGATTTCTTTAATGGGCTTATCAAATGAAAGGCTGAGATCTGAAATGTAATACCAATATGTTTGGCTGTTACACACTGTGAAATCACAGAGTTGTCAAGTGTTACTGTTACTTGATCAAATTTGTGTCAGTGCAGTGTTTCCCACAGGTCTGAATATATATACTTGCGGTGGTAGCCAGTGGAAAGGGCCGGCATTACCTGCCGGCACAAAAATGGTCTACTACAACGAATACGTGTGACCTTTAACACAATATTTTGATTTATCTCAATACTCATGTCTGCTGAGTAAATGCATGAAACATACTAGCTTAAGTTAGTCTGTGTCTTTCTGTCATACTCTTATACAGAGTTTGTACATTGTAAATGGAAGACTTGATATTTAAGCTGTGGTATCATTAGTGAATTAATTGTAAAGTGCTTTGAGTGGCTGTTGCAGCTAGAAAAGCGCTCTATAAAATGCAACTAGATTGATTGATTGATTGACTGATTGATAACCCGAAGAGAAAACAGTAGTCCCCCCTTATCCGTGGGGGAAATGTTCCAAGACCCCCAGCGGATGCCTGAAACCGCGGATAGTACTGAACCCTATATATTGTAGCGAATTCGGGGGGCAGCCCGGCCGGGCCGCTGCAGCTGGGACACGAACCCAGATCTCCCACACCACGGGCGACAACGTTAACCAGTCGACTAAAGGGTCCAACCCGTTAGCCAAGGGCTAACGTGTCTACTTATTCGTGTACGTTACACTGCCCTCCTCCTTTGGGATAGGGCGTCCCCGGCCAGACCATCACAAGACGGGGATCCCACTTCTGACACCAATGCAGCGAATTAGGGGGGCAGTCCGGGAACCGCCGCCACAGTCAGGACGTGAAGCCATATCTCCTGCACCACGGGTGACAATGTTAACCAGTCGACTAAAGGGTCCGACCCTTTAGTCCGGACAGTGTAGCGTGCATGAATAAGTAGACACGTTAGCCCTTGGCTAATGGGTCGGACCCTTTAGTCGAGTGGTTAATGTAGTCGCTCGCGGTGCGGAATACACGAGTTATACATTCCACTTCTGACACCAATGTAGCGAATTCGGGGGGCAGCCCGGCCGGACCGTCACAGCCAGGACGCGAACCCGGATCGCCCGCACGACGGGCGACAACGTTAACCAGTCAACTAAAGGGTCAGACCCATTAGCCAAGGGCTAATATGTCTACTTATTCGTGTATGTTACACTACCCACCCTCCTTTGGGAAAAGCTTCCGATGGCCTCACGATCTCACCATCCTACTTCTGACACCAATGCAGCAAATTCGGGGGGCAGCCACGGGAAACGCCACAGCCGAGACACGAACCCGTATCTTCTGCACCGCAGGCGACAACGTTAACCAGTCGACTAAAGGGTCTGACCCGTTAGCCAAGGGCTACCGAGCCTATTTATCCGTGATCGTTACATTATACAGTAGTACCAAATGACTAATGGGCGGGTAGCATGTACAGCGTGGATACAGTGGACAAAGGGATGATTCACGTCCTGGGCGGGACGGCGCGAGATTTCATCAAGCTATTCAGAACGGTGCACAATTTAAAACTTATGAATTGTTTATTTCTGGAATTTTACATTTAATATTTTTGGACCACGGTTGACCGCAGGTAACTGAAACCGCAGACCACTGGTATAATCTTAGCCAAGACAACTTTGCTGTCTTGTAGCTACCAACGCAGCATAGTTGCCGCTTTCTTTCATAGAATTCGACGCTACTACCAAAGTCAGAGAACAACAAGGAGAAAATGAGTTGCTTTACCTGTCCGCGCTTGTAACATATCCATGTCCACCTCTTCTAACGACGTAATATGAGAACCCCTCTCTCTCTCTCTCTCTCTTGCTCTCTCTCTGTTTTTCTGCAGCGCGTCAGTAGACCCTTCTCGCGATAGCATAATGAACGGGTAAGGGAGGGGTAGAGCGAGGGGAGATTGTTCACTAGTTACTCGATCGTGGATGGCGTCATTCTCTCGGAGGAATAAAAAATTAAAATAAAACATGCTAAAATGGGTCCCCAAATATACTTTGGCGGCCGTTAATATATCTGGGCGGCCCGCCCAAGTAAACTCTATGTGTGGGAAACACTAGTGTCTAGCAGGGCCAACGACCAGCATCTCAGTTTTATCCATGTTTAAAAGCAGGAAATTTAGTGACATCCAATTTTTCACAGCAGCCAAGCAGGCCTCTAAATTAGTCATTTGAGTACAATCATCAGCCCTTATAGGCACATGCAGCTGAGTATCATCCGCATAGCAATGGAAATTTATTCCATGAGTGTGTATAATTTAGTCAAGAGGCGATTTATAAAGAGAGAAAAGTAGAGGCCCAAGAACTGAGCCCTGAGGTACACCATATTTAACTTCAATGTACTATTATTAAAGCAGACACACTGTGTTCTTTCAGATAAATAGGACTTAAGCCAAGAGCGAGCTAGGCCAGAGACGCCAAAATTACAATTTATTCTTTCTAGTAGTATAGACCCTTTTATGATCTACGTCACATATAGTATGCACGCACATTTTGGCAGCAAAAGAGGCAACTTCTCCATCTCAAATCAATGCAGAGTGCAAGTGGGTTTCAGATCGATTGATATTTACATTTTTAAAATGTCATCTTGCTGTGCTGTGGGTTGCCAGAACAGGTCTAGCAAAACTACAAGGTATTAATTTCTACCACATTCCATCGGGAAAAAGACCGTTCAATGCAAACAGGCAAAGATTGTGGCTACAAGCAATAAAACGAGTTTAGATAAATACATAAGTGGCTATCATAAGAAACAGAAGTTATAATGTAGCATAAGTAAGAGGTTATGGCATACAATTGTATGGTCACAAATAATAAAATCAATTTTTTGCTGCCAAACTGTGTGCGCATACTAAATCACGTGATCACTGTTTACGAACTGCAAAAGGGTCTATACAACGATCAATGGTGTCAAAGGCAGCACTTGAGGTCCAGTAGTGGAAGCACAGAGGTGCAATCAGAGTCCATGGCAAGTAGAAGATTGTTAACCACTCTGGTCAGAGCAGTTTCAGTGGATAGTTTTGGCTGTTTGTGGCTGAGGGAGATGGACTTAGAATAAGAGCCTCAAAAGATTGGAATTTAGTTTCAAGTTTAGAAGTTAAATTGAAAATAGACTTATTTATTAAGGCCACCACCCCCCTCAACCACCTTGTTTTTTTGCCCGAGCTACATGGGCATAAGTATAGTCAGGTGAGGTAGCTTCATTTAAAGGAAGTAAAATATTTAGTTTCAGCCATGTTTTACATAATGCAATCCTATCAAAACTATATTCAAAAATCGGATCATAAGGCTTTGGTAGACAGTGATCTGATAATAATAATAATAATAATAGTGATCTACCAATAAAACCAAATTTAAGCATCTTGTTGCAGCAATCATAGTAGGCAGAACTTTAGAGCTACCACTAGATTAAATATTAATTGGAATTACACACCTTTTATTGTTAGTTGACAATTTTGACAACCTAGCTTTGGACTGTAAATGGTCACACTTTTGATGACATTAGATGTTTGTTCTGTAGACTATTAGGTGCTTCGTTGCACATTTTGATTATTGTGATTCACACATTTAGGAGAGGAGAGCTTAGGAGCAAAACAACAGGTAAGGGAGATGACCTCAATGATATAAAACATGCTGACAGTCTGATAATCTCTATACTCTGAGAAATTCCCTGACTAGACATATTAGCTAAACTAGTTCACTCCACATTCGCACTAGATTTAAACCTAGCAGGCTCTCTAATCACCTTCAACCTGCTGAATGATAAGTCCCTAGTGTGAAACTAAACATAGACAGCTAGCAGCACCGTCCCCAGTAGAGTGAATGCTGTCTACATTAGTTATTTCACTTCCGGTGTGTTGGTACAATTTGTTGAACCTCCTGTATGAACTGGATGTCGCACTCAGTTAAGTCGTGCATCAGAGATCATTTTCAGTTATTTTGTGTATCAATTCTTAATAACTTGTCCAAAAATATTAATTTCATATTCATAAAATAAAGTGTTCTATCACCAGGTCACATACACAATTTAATTGACCTGAATTGAACTGAAATTAACTGAATTGAGCTATTCAACTAAATTCAATTCAATTAACTGCAGTTCAGTTAACACTTTTCATCCCTAAGGGGCAATTAATTGATAGAAATTGACATGTACTTTAAACACATACATGAATATACGTATATAGATAGATAGATAGATAGATAGATAGATAGATAGATAGATAGATAGATAGATAGATAGATAGATAGATAGATAGATAGATAGATAGATAGATAGATAGATAGATAGATAGATAGATAGATAGATAGATAGATAGATAGACAGATAGATAGATAGATAGATAGATAGATAGATAGATAGATAGATAGATAGATAGATAGATAGATAGATAGATAGATAGATAGATAGATAGATAGATAGATAGATAGATAGATAGATATAGATATAGATATATCACCAGTAGGGGTGACTAACACCCCCATAAAAAAGAAAATTGTGTGAGGGGTAGTCAATAAGAAGAACAAGTCAGGAGGAAGGAGGGGGAAGGCTGGTGCAGTTCAAAGGCCTGTTTGGCTTCAGGGAGAAAAGTGGCCTTCCGTCTTACATTATTGCACCCAGGACAGTGGAGGCTCCAACCAGATTGCAGCCATTCAAAGGCAGAATGTGGCCTATGTGTTGAATTGTCCAGGATGAAATTATCTTTAGTTACGGTCAACTTGATGAAAGCCAGCAAGTCATTGGAAATCTTGTGCTGTGGCCCATATTTCTGATACATCTTCAAAGGGGAATTTTATAGAGCTGTACAGCTTTAAATGTTTTATTCATAAATAGTTATATGACATGTGTAGGGTCTAACGGACTTGCCAAGTCTGCAGCTTTTTCAAGCGAAGATATACTGATCTTCCAGGCAGCTGGAGCATGCTTGATGGAAAAGATAACTATAACACACAAGACAATATATCATCAGAACGGCTGTATCTTAGTGTGAAACAACATCAAGTCAAACAAATGAACTGTTCAATGACAAACTGAAAAAAATAGATTCACGGGTAAAAGTTAATGCAGTTAATTCAAATTATCAAGTTCATCGAACTTGCCATCTCTAGCTTGAATGCTTCAATAGCTTTTAAGTGATGCTTATAAAGTTTTCGCTGAACTAAATAGGTGACACAAAGAAAGGGAAGAAAATTATTACAAGGTTCTTAAAATGTGCTCAGTGAGGTTTGAAAAAACATTTAATAATATCAAGTGCAATGTAAACTCAGTGTTCAGCCCCCTGTGAGATCCCCATCATATGGATAATATCATTTTACCTCCTATCATGACCTGCTTTCAACTCAGTACTGAAATATGTCCTAATATAAGCTTCATGCCTACTGACCAGATATAGAATAAAGCCACATGTCTATTGGAGACCTTTTTCAAAGACACCTTGCTCATGATAACGCTAGAAGTGAGCATTTGGTTAGCTCTGTGGAACAAGGCCTGGGAGATGATGTTTTTTTCTTCATTTATAAACATAAAATATCAAACAAAACAGCTGTTTTGTATCAACACTATTAATTAATTAATATTCATTAGTTTGTCTTTGTTTCTCCTTTCTACTTTGACGATCTATTTTTTTTATTCCACATCTGGCCCCACCCCTGCTTCATCATTATTGGCTGCTGACAGAGGAAGCGATATTGATGAGCAGTGTGCTTCAGCAAAAGTTGAATTTGTTTTAACTTGGTAAAGAGGTGATGTGCTCACGACGCTAGGCTCTGAGAAGAGGTCATGTCCCTGCGTTGGGTCAAAAGTGCTCAAAGCACAGTACAAAAATACAGAAACAGCTTCTTGACAGGAAACTGTGGTTATAGAGACACAGCGTAAGACTACCAAACACAAATTCAATAAGTTTCTACTTGCTTGATTGTGCTTTGCTTCTACAAGACGTTGCATCTATATTTAGATATGGCTATGGTCTGTTTATATAACAGTTTTGTTTTTGTTTATTTAGAAAATCAAAAGCAATTCAACAAACAATGAGTTTTACTCTTCTATCCTGCCCATTCTCCATAATCAATAATTAAATGGTGCCAGTCATTTGTTTGGAGCTTCAAAATGATCTTGTTAGTATGCAGTTAGTCGATGTTGATAATCATTCATTTCCGAGAGCCTATCAGACTATTAAGATGATGGGGAACTTAGCAGGGGACAGGGGTATTGACGCGACCAAAGAAAATACATGCCTGGTGAGCAATTCCTTTATGATGATCAAGAGCGTTTGACAGAAATATTATAACTGTAATCATCCACTCAACAAAATTGTAAATCAGAAAGCTCATAATTAATACACAGCACGCACAAGTCAGGTAACGGTTATGAAACAACCATAATGCCAGCTTCACAAGCTGTCGTTTGTTGGAAGAATTTTAGAATTTCAATGAAATTTGCATATTCCCCAAATTCAAACGCCCAAATAACATTGAAGTCGTGTCATCCCCTGCTGAATTTCTGTCGTCCCAGTTTTGTTTGGGTATTTATTTATCCGTTCAACTCAGTTTCTTCATTTCAAACTGACAAAATGAGGGAACTAATAGAACTTGGACTTCACTGAAAGTTCAATTAATACGTGTAGTCAATGTTTATATTGTTGGGATTTTGCATGTGAAAGTAAAACTGAACTGAATATTGTGTTAGAAGGTGTAATAAAAGCATCAAGGTTCATTCTCCACGTACAAGTCAAGCCCTTTGTTATTTTTATGAATTCCCAATACAACCCATTACAGCGTCATGAATGGCATGTGAGATGATTCAAAACACCTTGTTACGGTATGCTCGAGTCTTTTCCCAACTTTTTAAAGAATTCCTTCCATTGTAAAACGCAACTAACTCTAATCACTTTGAAAAACAAACACATTTTCAAATGTAATTCTATGCATCATCTATTGACTGAATTGAATGTATCATAATCTAAAAGATAGCACGGCAGTTGCCATGCTGAGGCAGCCATCACTCTCCTAAATGTGTAGGCCCAAAAGGCAGTGGATGCTGACCGCAAACAATTCATGGTGCTTGTGCGAACACCCACACACTGGAATTCAAATTAACAGATGCCGGTTTCTTCTCTAGGTTGAAGGTAAGGGTGTGGGAGGGTACACCTGTGCAGAGCGGCTAGGTTATGAACTCGCTGTGACACCAACGTGTGAATGCACACCAGCAGTTAGCCCTGAATCGTTTGTGAGCTGCCTCTTGAACCAGGCTAAAGGGTCTCCTTGTCCTTCGGAAATGTGTTTTTTTACTCCTGCAGCTAAATGAGTCCACATTTTCAAGCTTTCGGGACACTTAATAACTGTATGCGTTAACATGTCTTCACCTAATTATGGAACAAAACTGCTTTGTTTTTGTGCCACCCAGAGAAACTACTGTATGTTAATTTGCCCTGGCAGGTGAAACACTGTACTTTCTGATTCCAAAACATCATGAAATACTTTGATACAGTGAACCTGTGAGGCGTCCGAGTAGCTGGCGGTCTATTGTGTTGTCTGTCAACACAGGGATCGCCAGTTCGAATCCCCGTGTTACTTTCGGCTTAGTCAGGCGTCCCTACAGACACAAAATTGGCCGTGTCTGCGGGTGGGAGGCCAGATGTGAGTATGTGTCCTGGTCACTGCACTAGCGCCTCCTCTGGTTGGTTGGGGCACCTGTTCGGTGGGGAGGGGGGACGGAAGGTAACAGCATGATCCTCCCACGCCCTACATCCCCCTAGCAAAACTCCTCACTGTCAGGTGAAAAGAAGCGGCTGGCGACTCCACATGTATCAGCAGGGGTATGTGGTAGTCTGCAGCCCTCCCCGGATCAGCAGAGGGGGTGGAGCAGCGACCTGGACGGCTCGGAAGAGTGGGGCAATTGGCCAGATACAATCGGGGAGAAAAAAGGGGGGGAAATCATAATAATAATACAAAAATAAATAATCCAGCTGTGGCAGAGGTGTAGAAAATGAAGACGGTTGGCAATAAATTCACTCTCCTGTTGCGATAAAACTTTTCACAGCCCCCCCTGCCCCACACGGCATACATCACAAAGACATAAAGCCCTGCCGCTGATGTGCTTTGTGAAATGTAACACATTCGTTTGGAGGAGTTTCTCCGGCGGGGTTACTGATGCATGCATGTCAGAGGGGGAAAGAAGGGGAGATCGATTAGAACAAGGGGCCCGTCCACCTGTCTTGCAGAGGCGTGATCACCAGCCGCCTGCAGACGCTCCTCTGCTGCCGCTCTCACGCATAGATCTTCAAATGAGCCAAAACGTTGGGGAGAGTGCACTATTCACAGCCCATTTAGCCCAATATTAAAGTCACTTTGGGATAAACACTTCTGAACAGCACAGTAGCTCAAGTCAACGGTTCACTTTCCTTTTGCTGTGCTGGGGGACGCTGCCTTGTGTTTTTCTTCTCCCTCCTCCCCTAATGGTTTTTTTTGTCCTCTTTCTTTAGATTTGAGGAATTTTCTTTTGGGATTTGTCTTTGTGAGATAACGTTTTAAAACGTAGAGCCTCTTTTTAAATGTTTAATCACACGTTGTTTGAACGGGGAAATGTCACAGAACTAATTCCCAATTCCTAAAAAAGACGTCTTTTTCTTTTAAGGTTTCAGGCCTAAAGTATGTTTTCTTTTTTCTTTATATCACAACTCAAATATTATCCTACACATATGCTGTGGTATTAGGTAGGTGTCATTTTTCTATACATTAATTGTGATCTGTAGTTTTTTTGTATTTTTTTTTTATTTGATTTTTATTTGATTTCTCCCAATTTAGTGGCCAATCGATCCCTATTTTAGTTCAAACACCTCGTACTGCATGCGTTCGCCAACTGCATCTCTCCGGCCGGAAGTCTCGAAGGAGACGTCTCGCCACTTCCGTGACAAGGTGAATCCAGGCCGAACCACTGCTTTTTCCGACACACACACAGACGCATTCATGTGACGAACACAAGCCGACTTCGCCCCCCTCCCGAAGACAGCATTGCCAATTATTGCTGCTTCATCGAGTCCGACCACAGTCGGATCTGACGAGACCAGGGCGCGAACCCCAGTCCCCAGTGGGCAACTGCATCAACACAAAGCCGATGCTTAGACCGCTACACCACTGCGGACCCCCTTGTTTTTTGTTTTTTACTGATGAGTAAAGATGCAGTGTAGTCAGAGGCATTTACTGATCTTACTTCTCTGTCAGAAAATATGTGTCAATATCTACAAAACCTGGACATGGTCATGCCCCCTGAAACCTCGCATATTTTTGCATAGTTTCACCCAAACAACCCCACCACTGCCTTTAGGAATAACACAAATGAAAAGTTAAAACTGCATGAAATGTCCGGGAGCACATTCATTAAGACAAGTATAATGGGACAAATGTACTCTAAGAGGCATGCTAAGAGTCGAGAAACACTCTTACATTCCTTTCTTTCACCCTTTTCCTTTATCTTTTTTTTGGCATTTAGAAATGATGAATTACAGGACATAGTAAAATATTGAACACTTAATGAACTTTGAAAATGTGTTGAGGCTGAATAATACAATAAAACATAAATGGAATTTCTAGCATGAAGCATCAGACAAAATAAATCAATTAGCAGCTGAAATATTTCATTCAGTCCAAAGAAAGAAAATAAGTTCACTGCTTGTACTGCTGCTTCGGTCATACCGAAATGGAAACACAACATCACTTATTACTTTCATCATCACGCATTTCTTACTGTCCCTTTCTACTGAAAGAATATATATTTTAAAGGTAGAATTTCATTTTTCTATTCATCTCATTTTGAAAGAGCTCCCTCTAGTTCAGCTTCTTTCAGCCAATCTTTTTCTGATACACGCGATGTCATCAGACACACTGTGTTTACATACAGCCAATCAGATCAAACCATCGATAGATGAAACCCCGCCCAAACTTGTCACTCAAATATTGGCTCATGAATATCGATGAGAAAAAGATCACTCCCTCACAGTTATTGAGATATTTGCGAACAGTTATAGATAAAGGTATAGGAACACAATATTATCCATCCATCCATCCATTACCTGAACTGCTTATCCTGCTCTCAGGGATGCTGGAGCCTATCCCAGCAGTCATTGGCAACAGACGGGGAGACATCCTGGACAGGCCACCAGGCCACACACACACACACACACACACACACACACACACACACACACACACACAGGGACAATCTAGTACGGCCGCTTCATCTGACTTACATGTCTTTGGACTGTGGGAGGAAACCCACGCAGACACAGGGAGAACATGCAAACTCTACACAGAGAACGACCCGGGATGACCCCCAAGGTTGGACTAATCCGAGGCTCGAACCCAGGACCTTCTTGTTGTGAGGCCACCGCGCTAACCACTGCGCCACCGTGCCACCCGAACGCAATATTAGTCATTTATAAATTTAAAAAAAAATATTGCTGAATGTTTTATTATGCCAACTTCCGGGGTTTTAGATATGAAAAGTTAAATCGGATTCCTGATTCCTATTTAACTTTAAAAAGAGTTGGGCCAATATAACGAGAAAGCTCCCATCCGTCTTGAAGAATTTTTTTAAATCAACAAAATATTGCCACTTAACACAAAGGGCACCAACATGTAGTTCACAGACAAGTGTTGATGCATGCTCAATAATCCAGATAAGAAGAAAATCAAAGAAGGTTGAATCAGTTCATCTGGACACAACGTTTATTGACACATTTATTGACGTTTATAAGGGTGGAGATACCTGCAGTCAGTTCAGACTGAAGAGGTCACTTAGATGAGTGATGAAGCTTATCTGTCAATAAACATATCCAGATGAACTGATTCAAGATTTCGATTTACTGAAATGTCATAAATCCCAGTGAGAAGGGTGTTAGTGCTGAAGGAAAAAAAAAAGCTACTCTACACTCTGGGCCTACTCCCCATTTGCTCGGACAAACAGCTGAGGAGCTAGCACTCAATTCTGGTATAAAACAAACAGGTTTTTCAAAGGTTCTGAATCACCGCACCCACGAGAGGTCCTGCATCATTCAGTCATAACTGAGCACAAATATTATTAGGTTGACAGGCCCAGTAGTATGCGAGATTAGCAGCACACACACACACACACACACACACACACACACACACACACACACACACACACACACACACACACACACACACGGACAGAAAAACAAGTGTTTTCCCTGCCATTTATAAGACTCACATCTATGGTTGACTCAGATTGTGCAGCGACAAGAATATGCAACAATTCCTGTTTTGACTGCAACAGAGGAATTAGTTCCTTTATAAAATTTGCATTTTTGGGATTTTCATAATTCTTTAAACAACTTTCGGTCATGTCGCTGCCCGATCCAAGTCAACCGTACATGCACATGTGCACAGTTGACTTAGATCGGGCAGCGACAGAGAGCTGCATTGGTCGAGCGAGCTAGAGAGTGGATGAAGAGAGGGAGCGGCGATGGCAAGAACAAATGGTCTTTCCAAGGTTTCGATCACCGCAGCCACGAGAGCTTCTTCGTCACAGTCATAACGTAGCGGCCCACGGAATGACGTCACACAAGCTCTATCTGGTGCTACACATTTCATTAAAGTCTCTGCAAAATACAAGAATATGTATTTAGAGTCCCGATCGCTACGCAGCGTTTTCTGCTCCCATCTTGGACACAGAGAATCTCGCTTTCGGACGAACTCAAGATAAACAATGACACAATATCACAAATGCACAAAAATAAAATAATTACACCGCCTCTCACACTCCCGAGAGATTTGAATCAGATCTTTCGAGGGGTAACAAGTCTCATACATATCTCTTCAAATAATCATAACCATATTTCTCAATAAACACTATTAAACCCAGTCAGTCATACGAAACACTAATATGAGCGGGGCTCCCTCACACCAAGGCTCATTGTTCAGGCTCCCACCCCGCGCTTCTGCTACTGCAATGGCAGCCATGAACCTCGCATTAGCCGCTGCTAACTAGCTAAGCATACACAGGCAAAACGGTCGCAATAAACACATACAGAAACTAACACAGTATCACTAAACATTTCCCTAACCCGGAACACTTAAATAACTTCACCAGCTTACCTGCAAAATAAAAGAATATGTATTTAGATTCCCGATCGCTACACAGCGTTTTCTGCTTCCATCTTGGACACAGAGAATCTCATTTTCTGACGAACTCACGCGAGACTTCCCTTTGGCTCGCCCCGTGCACACGCTGCTAAGGTAGCGATACTGCCACCTGCTGGCTAGTTACTGGTGTTCCTGCCCAACGGTGACACTGTGACTAACCTTGTACCTTCAATTTTAACTAGAATGAACACTTTTCTTTTCCCCATAACCACATAGGAAACAACAAAAACTCTTAACTTCCATTATATTAAAAGAATTGAAATTATTCTGTTTCATGACCTACACATGATTTATTGTGCCACAATAACTGTGCACAAAAAAAATCTTAAACTGATAGGTATAGCAGTTTGCGAGATTAGCTAAGGACACACACACACACACACACACACACACACACACACACACACACACACACACACACACACACACACACACACACACACACACACACACACACACACACACACACACACACACATGAGCGACCAAACGCATATGAAACACGACTGACCAACCTGGCCAGAATGGGAACAGACACGGCATGAAGACCCACAACAACTCAAACTACTACTGATCAAAAGTAAATCTCCTTTGGCTGACACAGCACAATAATCCTGGTCATTCTCTAACTGCAAGAGACAGAAGAATTCTGGAGTGACTTGGATGAAGTGGTGGAGAGTGTACCCATGGGGGAGAGAGTGGTGATTGGAGTGGACTTGGGCATGTTGGTGAAGGGAACAGAGGTGATGAGGAGGTGATGGGTAAGTATGATGTCAATGAGAGAAATGTGGAAGGACAGATGGTGGTGGATTTTGCGAAAAAGATGGAAATGGCTGTGGTGAATACATATTTCAAGAAGGAAAGTGGAGGAAAGTGGTCCACACAGGTGGACTACATCTTATGCAGGAGACGTGATCTGAAAGGGATTGGAGACTGCAAAGTGGTGACAGGGGAGAACGTAGCAAGGCAGCATCGGATGGTGGTCTCTAGGATGACTTTGGAGACCAAGAAGAGGAGGAGAGTGGAGGCAGAGCCAAGCATCAAATGGTGGAATTTGAGGAAGAAAAACTGTTGTGTGGAGTTCAGGGAGGAGTTAAGACAGACACTGGGTGGTAGTGAAGAGTTGCCGGATGGCTGGGCAAGCACTGCAGAAACAGTGAGGGAGACAGCTAGGAAGGTACTTGGTGTGTCATAAGGACAGAGGAAGGAAGACAAGGAGACTTGGTGGCAGAACGAGGAAGTGCAGCAAAGTATACAAAGGAAGAGGTTGGCAAAGAAGAAGTGGGATAGTCAGAGAGATGAAGAAAGTAGACAGGAGTACAAAGGAATATAGTGTAACGTGAAGAAAGAGGTGGCGAAGGCAAAGGAAAAGGCGTATGGTGAGTTGTATGACAGGTTAAACACTAAGGAAGGAGAAAAGGACTTGTACTGATTGGCTAGACAGAGGGACTGAGCTGGGAAGGATGTGCAGTAGGTTAGGGTGATCAAGGATAGAGATGGAAATGTGCTGACAAGCGAGGAGAGTGTGCTGAGAAGGTGGAAGGAGTACTTTGAGGGGCTGATGAATGAAGAAAATGAGAGAGAGAGACGGACGGATGATGTGGGGATAGTGAATCAGGAAGTGCGGTGGATCAGCAAGGAGGAAGTGAGGGCAGCTATGAAGAGGATGAAGAGTAGAAAGGCAGTTGGTCCTGATGACATTCCTGTGGAGGCATGGAGGTGTTTAGGAGAGATGGCTGTGGGGTTTTTAACTAGATTGTTTAACACAATCTTGGAAAGTCAGAGGATGCCTGAGGAGTGGAGAAGCAGCATACTGGTACCGATTTCAAGAACAAGGGCGATGTGCACACTGTAGCAACTACAGAGGTATAAAGTTGATCAGCCACAGCATGAAGATATGGGAAAGAGTAATAGAAGCTAGGTTAAGAGGAGAGGTGGTGATTAGTGAGCAGCAGTATGGTTTCATGCCATGAAAGAGCACCACAGATGTGATGTTTACTTTGAGAATGTTGATGGAGAAGTATAGAGAAGGTCAGAAGGAGTTGCATTGTGTCTTTGTGGATTTAGAGAAAGCATACGACAGGGTGCCGAGAGAGAAGGTGTGGTATTGTATGAGGAAGTCAGGAGTTGCAGAGAAGTATGTAGGAGTGGTGCAGGATATGTATGAGGAAAGTGTAACAATGGTGAGGTGTGTGGTTGGAATGACAGATGGGTTCAAGGTCGAGGTGGGATTACATCAAGGATCGGCTCTGAGCCCTTTCTTGTTTGCAACGGTGATGGACAGGTTGATGGACAAGATCAGGCAGGAGTCTCTGTGGACTATGATGTTTGTGGATGACATTGTGATCTGTAGCGAGAGTAGGGTGCAGGTTAAGGAGAGCCTGGAGAGGTGGAGGTATGCACTAGAGAGAAGAGGAATGAAAGTCAGTAGGAGCAAGATGGAATACATATGAGAGATAGGACAGTGGAATGGTGAGGATGCAAGGAGTGGAGGTGACAAAGGCATATGAGTTTAAATACTTGGGGTCAACTGTCCAAAGTAACGGGGAGTACCAGCAAGAGTTAAAGGGAAGGTTTACAAGATGCTAGTGAGACCAGCTATGTTATATGGTTTGGAGACAGTGACACTAATGAAAAGACAGGAGGTGGAGCTGGAGGTGGCAGAGTTGAAGATGCTAAGATATTCACTGGGAGTGATGAAGAAGGACAGGATTAGGAACGAGTACATTAGAGGGACAGCTCAGGTTGGACGGTTTTGAGACAAAGCAAGAGAGGCGAGATTGAGATGGTTTGGACATGTGTGGAGGAGAGATGCTGGGGATATTGGGAGAAGGATGCTGAATATGGAGCTGCCAGGAAAGAGGAAAAGAGGAAGGCCAGAGAGGAGGTTTATGGATGTCGTGCGGGAGGACATGCAGGTGGCGAGTGTGACAGAGGAAGATGCAGAGGACAGGAAGAAATGGAAACGGATGATCCGCTGTGGTGACCCCTAACGGGAGCAGCTGAAAGTAGTGGTAGAGGAAGGGACAAATGACCCCTGGTAAATAAAAGTGTCATTCAGGATTTTCTGCATTCATTACCTCTACTTTGTCTCTGTTTTAAGAAAACGAGGAAATAACACAAGCACACTAAAAGACTCCACCCATCCGTTATCCAAACCGCTTATCCTGCTCTCAGGGCCGCGGGTGTGCTGGAGCCTATCCCAGCAGTCACTGGGCAGCAGGCAGGGAGACACCCTGGACAGGCCGCCAGTCCATCAGAGGTCCGACACATTCACACCTAGGGACAATTTAGTATGGCCGATTCACCTGAGGAAACCCACACGGACACGGGGAGAACATGCAAACTCCACACAGAGGACAACCCGGGACGACCCCCAAGGTTGGACTACTCCAGGGCTCGAACCCAGGACCTTCTTGCTGTGAGGCGACCGTGCTAACCACTGCACCACCGTGCCGCGGAGCACCGTTAATGCGCACATATCATCATCCCAGTACGGCCAGTCACTAGTCATGAGATCCCTGTCCTGAACCAAACTTCCTCAAACTCCTCATCAACTCCTCCACTTACATTGGCTGTGATATGCAAATCGGAATCGTCTATGAACGTGTACTGTGGCGACATGCGAGTATGCGCTATTTTAAGCAAATCAGAGGCTGTTGATCTCGGGCCCCGATGGCAGCAGATCCCGTTGGAATATGTACAGTGGCTCGCCACAGCCTAACTGTACATACTGACCTGGGAGGTTTGCTACTCGGGTGACCTTAATTCCTTCCTCGGTACCGTGCAATACCAAGCCCGATGCACACATCACATCTCCAGCTAACAGATGTACAGGGCGACATCTGAACACACTGAAAGACTGACGCACATACACGTATTGTATAAAAACATATGCTCCCAGTGAGCCTTTCTGGTGCATTTCCCGTTTCATCCCTGTGTGGGTCTTAATCAGGTCACACATTGTGCAAGTGAAACAATTATACATTAGCTAATTACATGAAATACTGTAATATGGCCCACGATAGGTTAAAACACGGCAAATATATAAAGCTTCCAGAAGAACCGTTTAGTGAGCGAGTATTCCCCCCCCCCCCTGTTTATTCCATAGGGACGGCAGTGCTAGCAGAGGGCTGTGCAGAGCATTAACAGTCCACTCCTGGTACATCCAACGCTCCTAATGCTTCTTTCATATGGCGTGGGTTCAGCGAACCTGAAGCAGGTCTTTGCTATTTCCCGATGAAACAGCCTCTATCAGCAATTGGTAAATGCCAAAATGTATTATGCACCGTGTACACGCACACACACACACACACACACACACACACACACACACACACACACACACACACACACACACACACACACACGCACACACACACACATAAACATCATCACACTAACATGCTGCTACGGCTTATTTGGAGCTGTGAATAATTCATGTTTTGTTTTTTTTCTTAAAGTTTTAATGATGTGTGCATCATGGCGGATGGAGCTTTTCTGGTCAGAGTCAAGGTCCCGTGCCCTGCCTGCTCCAGCAAGACTGCAGCAGAATGCATATCAGGACCAGTGGGTCGACAAGAAGAGAGTGTTTTTTGATGAGCGCCTGCATGTGTAGTGATGTTATAAGATGTACTAAGATCACAGAGCGAGGGCCGCAAGTAAAACGCAGCTTCATCTGGATGTTGTTTATCTTTCATCCCGTTAGAAGTGCAAAAAAGCCCAGACGGTGCAGAAATATCAGCAATAATTACTCTCGATTTCAAATGACGTGCAGAGGAAATCGCCTTTGGTACGCTCCGCGAGAACAATCTCGAACACCCACCGAGACGAGCGTTTGCATCAAAGCGGCGTCAAGTGCTCCACACAGGGGCTGATTTTCCGTCAGGTTAAGCGGGCGGCTGTGTGTGACAAGGTGGTTAAGCGGGGTAGAGTGGAACACGCTAGGAAAAAAGAAGGAAAAAAACAAAAAACAAAGACAAGCGAACGGCTTGTTTGCTGACCCTTGGTCCCAGATGCCCGGCTTACTCTTTAAACACTCAGCTCGCGCTCCTTGGAATGAGCGAGAGGGCCAAAGCCTCGCGAGTGGATTTGGATTGAATTTGCACGAGTCCTTCCCCAATACATTAGACATGTAAAGTGGAGATTGACCTACAAACTCGAACCCTCTCCTTTACAACCGAGATGAGCTCATTTGGGTCATTACCCTTGGGGATACATGTAATTCCCCCCCCCCCCCGATCTTTTCCCACCTTCTAGTAAAGGAGCGTTCAGCACATTTGCTCCTTTTCTGGCACCATTCTGCTACACCTTCACACCCGGGACCTGTTCAGCACAACCACGGTCCACTCTTCTAATTTTGGCCGCTGACCAAGATTTGAGACTCAAACTAGTGACCTTCTCGTCTCCCTTTTTTCTTTTTTTGGATTTTTTTTCTCCCTTTTTCTCCCCAATTGTTTCTGGCCAGTTACCCCACTCTTCCGAGCCATCCCGGTTTCTGCTCCACCCCCCTCTGCCGATCCGGGGAGGGCTGCAGACTACCACACGCCTCCTCCCATACATGTGGAGCCGCCAGCCGCTTCTTTTCACCCGACAGTGAGGAGTTTCGCCAGGGGGACGTAGCGCGTGGGAGAATCACGCTATTCCCCTCCAAGTCCCCCCTCCCCTCCGAACAGGCGCCCCGACCGACCAGAGGGGGCGCTAGTGCAGCGACCAGGACACATACCCACATCCGGCTTCCCACCCGCAGACACGGCCAATTGTGTCTGTAGCGACGCCCGACCAAGCCGGAGGTACCACGGGGATTCGAACCAGCGACCCCGTATAGGCAACGGAATAGACCACCACGCTACCGGGACGCCCAACCTTCTCGTCTCCCTTGATCCCTTGTCCCACCGTTAGGCTCCTGCCACCCTCACCGAAAACCGAAGAAGGAACCGTTTCTGCTTTCACAGGAAAGCATTTACTCGGCGGCGCTTCGGGTTAATTATTTCCATGCGTGTCAGACAAATGATTGACAGATGCTGCACGCGCACAAGCACAAAACGTTGGGACTGCTGAGGTGGAAACACCGTTAACTCTTCGTCATATTGAAGTTGGGACCGTAGGATAAATGTGTTGCAACGCCATAGCTGCCGAAGCACAAACAGAATCGCCTGCTAGTCGTTGAGTATGTGTAGGCGCCGTGTGGGAAACTTCTGTGGTAAATTTCAGCAAGAATGATTTATGTTCCTGCCAGTCACGGCCCATCCATCCGTATCAAAAAGACAGGCAACTTGGAAATGAGCTTGATAGGAACGGAAATCCCATCGCCGCATAATGAATGGATCCCCTCCTTAAATAGATTTTACATAATGTGAAATCGGCAAATTACACCAATCCAACCTGTTAAGTGAAAGTAATAGAAAAAATGAGGCTCGGTTATGTGTAAAATCAAGTGATCTTTATTCCTTGTGTGAGACGGGGCTTAAATGTCCGGTAATTGCATCATTATACTCCATCTGGTAGTGAAAATGGAAATCGAGAGTCCCCAAGTTGGTTTTGTCTTCAGAGTCATTTACCAAGGCGCGCGGCTTCAACGTCTCTCCAAAATGCTCGTTTTTAAGGTCCTCTGGGTTCACAGTGTAGGTCAGTGATGCTCATTATAAAGTCCTCTGGTTCAAACTGCAGGTCAGTGATGCTCATTATAAAGTCCTCTGGTTCACACTGCAGGTCAGTGATACTCATTATAAAGTCCTCTGGGTTCACACTGCAGGTCAGTGATGCTCATTATAAAGTCCTCTGGGTTCACACTGCAGGTCAGTGATGCTCATTATAAAGTCCTCTGGGTTCACACTGCAGGTCAGTGATGCTCATTATAAAGTCCTCTGGGTTCACACTGCAGGTCAGTGATGCTCATTATAAAGTCCTCTGGGTTCACACTGCAGGTCAGTGATGCTCATTATAAAGTCCTCTGGTTCACACTGCAGGTCAGTGATACTCATTATAAAGTCCTCTGGGTTCACAGTGCAGGTCAGTGATGCTCATTATAAAGTCCTCTGGGTTCACACTGCAGGTCAGTGATGCTCATTATAAAGTCCTCTGGGTTCACACTGCAGGTCAGTGATACTCATTATAAAGTCCTCTGGTTCACACTGCAGGTCAGTGATGCTCATTATAAAGTCCTCTGGTTCACACTGCAGGTCAGTGATGCTCATTATAAAGTCCTCTGGGTTCACACTGTAGGTCAGTGATGCTCATTATAAAGTCCTCTGGTTCACAGTGCAGGTCAGTGATGCTCATTATAAAGTCCTCTGGGTTCACACTGTAGGTCAGTGATGCTCATTATAAAGTCCTCTGGGTTCACACTGCAGGTCAGTGATGCTCATTATAAAGTCCTCTGAGTTCACACTGCAGGTCAGTGATGCTCATTATAAAGTCCTCTGCTTCACACTGCAGGTCAGTGATGCTCATTATAAAGTCCTCTGGGTTCACACTGCAGGTCAGTGATGCTCATTATAAAGTCCTCTGGGTTCACACTGCAGGTCAGTGATGCTCATTATAAAGTCCTCTGGGTTCACACTGCAGGTCAGTGATGCTCATTATAAAGTCCTCTGGTTCACACTGCAGGTCAGTGATGCTCATTATAAAGTCCTCTGGGTTCACACTGCAGGTCAGTGATGCTCATTATAAAGTCCTCTGGGTTCACACTGCAGGTCAGTGATGCTCATTATAAAGTCCTCTGGGTTCACACTGCAGGTCAGTGATGCTCATTATAAAGTCCTCTGGTTCACACTGCAGGTCAGTGATGCTCATTATAAAGTCCTCTGGGTTCACACTGCAGGTCAGTGATACTCATTATAAAGTCCTCTGGGTTCACACTGCAGGTCAGTGATGCTCATTATAAAGTCCTCTGGGTTCACAGTGCAGGTCAGTGATGCTCATTATAAAGTCCTCTGGGTTCACACTGCAGGTCAGTGATACTCATTATAAAGTCCTCTGGTTCACACTGCAGGTCAGTGATGCTCATTATAAAGTCCTCTGGTTCACACTGCAGGTCAGTGATGCTCATTATAAAGTCCTCTGGGTTCACACTGTAGGTCAGTGATGCTCATTATAAAGTCCTCTGGTTCACAGTGCAGGTCAGTGATGCTCATTATAAAGTCCTCTGGGTTCACACTGTAGGTCAGTGATGCTCATTATAAAGTCCTCTGGGTTCACACTGCAGGTCAGTGATGCTCATTATAAAGTCCTCTGAGTTCACACTGCAGGTCAGTGATGCTCATTATAAAGTCCTCTGCTTCACACTGCAGGTCAGTGATGCTCATTATAAAGTCCTCTGGGTTCACACTGCAGGTCAGTGATGCTCATTATAAAGTCCTCTGGTTCACACTGCAGGTCAGTGATGTTCATTATAAAGTCCTCTGGTTCACACTGCAGGTCAGTGATGCTCATTATAAAGTCCTCTGGGTTCACACTGTAGGTCAGTGATGCTCATTATAAAGTCCTCTGGTTCACAGTGCAGGTCAGTGATGCTCATTATAAAGTCCTCTGGGTTCACACTGTAGGTCAGTGATGCTCATTATAAAGTCCTCTGGGTTCACACTGCAGGTCAGTGATGCTCATTATAAAGTCCTCTGAGTTCACACTGCAGGTCAGTGATGCTCATTATAAAGTCCTCTGCTTCACACTGCAGGTCAGTGATGCTCATTATAAAGTCCTCTGGGTTCACACTGCAGGTCAGTGATGCTCATTATAAAGTCCTCTGGTTCACACTGCAGGTCAGTGATGTTCATTATAAAGTCCTCTGGTTCACACTGCAGGTCAGTGATGCTCATTATAAAGTCCTCTGGGTTCATCCTGCAGGTCAGTGATGCTCATTATAAAGTCCTCTGGGTTCACACTGCAGGTCAGTGATGCTCATTATAAAGTCCTCTGGGTTCATCCTGCAGGTCAGTGATGCTCATTATAAAGTCCTCTGGTTCACACTGCAGGTCAGTGATGCTCATTATAAAGTCCTCTGGTTCACACTGCAGGTCAGTGATGCTCATTATAAAGTCCTCTGGTTCACACTGCAGGTCAGTGATGCTCATTATAAAGTCCTCTGGGTTCACACTGCAGGTCAGTGATACTCATTATAAAGTCCTCTGGTTCACACTGCAGGTCAGTGATGCTCATTATAAAGTCCTCTGGTTCATACTGCAGGTCAGTGATGCTCATTATAAAGTCCTCTGGGTTCATACTGCAGGTCAGTGATGCTCATTATAAAGTCCTCTGGGTTCACACTGCAGGTCAGTGATGCTCATTATAAAGTCCTCTGGTTCATACTGCAGGTCAGTGATGCTCATTATAAAGTCCTCTGCTTCACACTGTAGGTCAGTGATGCTCATTATAAAGTCCTCTGGGTTCACACTGCAGGTCAGTGATGCTCATTATAAAGTCCTCTGCTTCACACTGCAGGTCAGTGATGCTCATTATAAAGTCCTCTGGTTCATACTGCAGGTCAGTGATGCTCATTATAAAGTCCTCTGGTTCACAGTGCAGGTCAGTGATGCTCATTATAAAGTCCTCTGGGTTCACACTGCAGGTCAGTGATGCTCATTATAAAGTCCTCTGGGTTCACACTGCAGGTCAATGATGCTTTGTAGCGGTTGCTAAATAAGAGGTGGGTTTTTTTGCATATTGAAGATTTTAGTGTGTTCTGTTTTGTTTTTTTTAAAAGTGAAAGACTTATGAATGTTTTAGAAAACTGAACTGGGCAAGGACATTTTACACAATGAGGCACATCTGATTCTGGCTTTGTTCTCGATTTAAATGGGAGGAGTGCTTAATGAGCAGATAGGTTTGGTGTGAAAAACAAAGAAAAACACCAACACCTGCCATCCTCACTATTTCACCTCAACTCTCCTTGAAAAGCCCGGGACGAAAAGTCAGAGATGCAATTATTTCACTAAGAGGCTGATTTACACTTCGGAACATAACACGGGACTTGCAAAGATTAGGCCTGATTGAGATTTTGGCCAAGGTGCCACACAGTGGTGCTTTAAGATGTTTGTCATCCACACATGGTCGATTTCAACCTTGGAGAAAGTGGCTGATAGCCTGCCTGCACTTGACGTAATGCATACACAAATCAAGCCATGTCCAACTTGACGTGATGATGGCCCAATTCTTTTTCTTTTTTTCCCTCTCTTTCTCCCCAATTGTACTTGGTCAATTACCCCACTCTTCCGAACCGTCCCGGTCGCTGCTCCACCCCCCTCTGCCGATCCGGGGAGGGCTGCAGACTACCACGTCTTTTCACCCGACGGTGAGGAGTTTCGTCAGGGGGAAGTAGCGCCTGAGAGGATCACGCTATTCCCCCCAGGTCCCCCTCCCCAGACAGCATCCGGATGTGGGCCACTTCAGGCAACGATGCTGCACTGATGGCCTTCTTCTGGCCCTGGCAAAATGGATGTGAGCCTGAAGTGGCCCACATGAATAACAGTAAATATGGCCCAAATATGCCAAATCAAATGTGGGCCTTTTTTGGCAAAGCTGCGGTGCTCTCGGCAACATGTAGTCTGGATGTGACCCTGAGGTGGTCCTTGTGGTAAATGGTGAATATGGCCCAAATATCACAAAACAAATACGGGCCACCTTTGGCAAATATGTGGCCCATGTGGCATTGCTGTGGCTTGGTTCTGGCCCAGATCTGGCAAACAAGAGAGGACCTCCCAAGTGCCATCATTCCACATGGTATGTGGGCTGCATGAAAGTGTCGGGCGTGGGACGGGTCCAGGCCACAGCAATTTTGCTATCTGGGTCCCCTCCCCACCCCAAACAGGCACCCTGATCGACCAGAGGAGACGCTAGTGCAGCGACCAGGACACATACCCACATCCGGCTTCCCACCCACCGACACGGCCAACCGTGTCTGTAAGAATGCCCGACTAAACCGGAGGTAACACAGGGATTCGAACTAGCGATCCCCGTGTTGGTAGGCAACGGAATCGACCGCCACGCTACCCGGACACATGAAAGCCCAATTGTGATTCCACCTTAATTCCATCTGTAATAAATAACTGCCTTCATTGTTCATGATATCCTACAGTGCGTCCAGCACTCACGCTGCTTTCATGCTGTAAAAATGTCATGCTGCCTTTGAGCCAAGATGACAATAACACGACTAGACGTCTCCGCATATTCAGCAAGGCTTTGCTCCTTGCAGGACATCCATCTAAAGAAAAGGCCCGGGCTCCTTCAGTCTGAAGAACAACTTTATTCAATTTATGGGCAAAACAGCACTGCCCAATAATCTGAAACTATCATCAGGTTCATAAGGGGTAAAAAGGTAAATCTCTGCCCTGCACCCGCTCTGAGACTAACAAATAGCCCCAGTGAACCGATGCTAAAATTGGGGTAGTGTTATTATTTCCCCGCTTTGCACCAGTTAAAATACTAGTTGCTGCTTGTGTACATAGTGAATGCATTAGGGGGAATTGATTTGGGGAGATTATAGTCAGTGGAGAGGGCTGCAGTAGTTATGGGTTTGAAATGTGTAGGACTTTCCCTATAGATTACACATCTATAAAAAAAAACAACTTAATTTTGGTGATGCATCTTAACCGATGGGTGGGAAAAAAACAGTATATTTCTGTTCACCTAGACGTGGAAGATCAGGTAACCACACACAGACGGCTCTGACTATACATTTCTGGCGACTGGCTTCGTAAAGCTGACTAAGTAGCGGGTTTACTTTGAATCGGGTCAATAACGCCATCGCCACCAAACAGCGCTATTTCTGATTTGCCTCGACTGAGCTGCAGATACACCCGCAGGCTGAGCCCCTTCACTTCTGCCGGGTATTTTTGGTCAGGGGCAATGGGAGAGGCCTGCTGTTGTGCACGGCTAGCAACTGAATGTACAGGGCCTCTTCCCAGAGAAGACCGAGGCCAATTACCCGTTTCTTCCCTACGCCCATGTGCCATCGCAGCGGGACAGCCGAGCCTTGGATGTCCTCCATCTACACTGCGTCCAAAGTGTGCCACACTTGTAAAGCTTTAGCATTGGTAGCCGCTGAAGCCGATACCCTTATGCGACTCATTATACCGCTATAGCCCAACCGTTTCAGGGGACGCAAGCTTATTATGAGATTGCGTTATGAACTGACCTTTGCGTTATTAAACTTTATCGACAGTTCTCGCTTGTGATATGAGCTTTATCATCCGCAGCTACGAGCAGGCCGGGGGAGGCGCAGGTGTGCAGTACCAGGGATACATATTTGTCTCTGAGTGCACACTGTTTGTCAAGGATTATGAATTTCGGGAAAGTAAACACTCCATTGCGCAAAGTCTCGTCTCCTCCTGTTGTCCCAAAAGGCCTATCGCTCATTTTTTTTTTTACATTTTTATTTTTCGTGCAAGGCCGTCATTCGTTTTCTTTCGTTGCCGGGTACACTTCCCCGCCAACGCCACGGTAAGCTCCCACAAACCGGAGCGGTCACACTTACACTTGACAGGACTTCTATAATCTATTAAGGTGTGGATGAGTGTCTATGTGTTTGTCTGCGTTTGTGTGTGCACTTTTTTTCCCCCTCTCATGCACACACACATACGGCGATGGGGGTGGGGGGTGGGGGGGGGAAGTTGGATTACTACAACAAGAGTAAAAAGTCACAGTTCATTAGGACACAGTACAGCAGCATTAATTGGATACAAGCAACCTCAAAGGAAGCGGCAGCCTGCAGTAGCTGAAGGGTTTAATTTGGTTTTCACACTGGTGAGAGGGAGTCTTACCAATTCTTTTTCACCCCGACACGTACCAGGCTCCGATGCACGGCTCTAACAGACCGCCAATGGATCTCGCTGTGCTGCAACTACACTTGTTACTATTCGTATCACCGATAGTGAGGAAAATCTCACGGTGATTGTGCAGTTTTGGGCGCGCTAACGTGATGACAATGCTAACGTACCGGCAACCTGACGATACTTGCGAGTCCCCAGATAGCGTCCGGATGCGGGCCGCTTCAGGCGATGATGCGGCACAGAAGGCCCTGACAAAACGGATGTGAGCCTGAAGTGGCCCACGTGTGTAATAGCAAATATGGCCCATATACGCCAAATCAAATGTGGGCCTTTTTTGGCGAAGATGCGGTGCTCTTGGCAACATGTGATCTGGATGTGACCCTGAAGTGGCCCGTGTGGTAAATGGTGAATATGGCCCAAATATCACAAAACAAAATAGGGCCACCTTTGGCAAATATGTGGCACCTGCGGCATTGCTTTGGCTTGGTTCTGGCCCAGATCTGGCAAACAGGAGCGGACGCCCAAGTGCCATCATTCCATGCGGTATGTGGGCCGGATGAAGTGTCGGGTGTGGGACGGGTCCGGGCCACAGCAACTTTGCTATCTGTGTCAGGCTTTGCGTACTTGTGTGTTTCGCTTTCACTGCACAGAATTGGAGCACTAACCGCAATGGAGCCCAAAAGGATAAAACGTACTTCGCTTACTTTCTCAGCATCCATGTTTCGGTTTGAACCTTGGCTCCCCCGCAGACGAGCCATCACTCCTGAGACTGCGTTAACCGAAATTCTTCAGTCGAGAAAAGGATTCTAACCCTGTAAACCAGTAAATAGATACTGGAGACCTTCAGAAACAAATCTCTGAGGTGTCTGTTGGAGGCTTAGCAAGCTGCACGCATGCTGTGTCCTGGGCCCAATGCTGTACATTATCCTCTCTCTCAAAAAAAAAAAAAAAATGAAGAAAGAAAGCGAAGAAAGAGAAAGCCCCGAAGATTGAAATTTATACCGAAATCTCGAGGAAAAAGCGTGCTGAAATGGGACTTTTTTTTTTTCCTGAATGTCTTGACAGAAAGAAGATTGTGGCGCACACAGAAAAAAAAGAAAGGCTGTTTTTCTCTGCAGGGTACAATCATAAGAAAACCCCATTTCACGTCTGGTGTGGGTATCGACTGCGTGGAGCCGTCCTCACGCTGTGATCAATGGGAATGTAGAACGTCTGCTCTCCGCTAGTTTTAATAATGAGCCTTGAACAGCGGCGTTGGAAGAATAACAAGGTTGTTACCAACAGAGGTTACATTGATTAATACCCTGTTTCCCCCCCTGGTAGATCAGTAATTCTTGATAATGGGGCATGTTTAGCTCCGAGAATCGATCCGGCTTCGTGGAAGTGGTGAAAATCCATCCGGGAGATATTGGAGAAATGAAAATAATGAGGCCGGTAATAAGAGATAACGGAATTGATAAGATTTTTGCGCTTCGGCCCTTTTCTTACCTTGCTGGGGTGGAGACAAAGACGACAGATCTCAATGGGGTTTTTGAAACCGAAATGCCGGAGCGTGTCCTCGCAACGGCTTACTGCCAAGGTTTTATCATTACCGCTTCACTAGTGCTGCATATACATAGAGAGAGAGGGGGGGGGGGGGGAGAAGCAACCCAGCGCAAAACCTGGTTGCGGACTGGTTCCTAATGACTGATTTTATCTGTGGGCAGGAGTTTTGTGTGCGTGCGCCCCATACCGTTGGCCGCAGGGCGATATAGGCCTATACCTCTTGCACAGCACGTCACGGGGAGTTAAGTGAGACGTATCTTTCTGCCTTGCGCCGAGATCTGCATTTTTCATTAGTTTCCCGTATTAGGGGGGACGGGAAGACACCCTGTCACACCAAATTCCTCTTTTCTTTTTTTTCCGCTCACATATGGCCGCTACTCTTGAGTTTGGCAAGAAATTGCATTGTGATCATATTCGTCTATTCCCCGCCTCCACCCTCCTGCCCCCCCCCCCCAACGGCCTGTTATTCTGTGACTGAGGAAGACACTGGTGGAGGGGCCAGATGGTGCCCGTTACAACAGTTCTGCTGTCAGGATGACTGTTATTTACACAGCATAGAGGCAACAGCAGGTCTCCTAGCCAAATGCTATAGCTTCTGAGCCATAGAGGAGAGGAGTGCAAAACGAGTAGGCGACGGAAAAAAAACCCAACAACAAACAAATGTCCCTATTAGGGTATCATTTTAGCCCCTCTGGAAGAACCTCATCCCTGTCCTCTGTGTAGCTCTGGTGTCGCGGGGGTGTGTGTCCTCACTGCCAGGAACAGAAAAAAAAAACCCTGATATCTCAATATTACCGCTATTAGCCTGGGAAAGGGGCCATGGATCATTTTAATACCACCTCATGTACAGGAAGCCCACTGTTGCAGATCAATGACATATGTCCCCCAGCCACCCGTGATATACACACACGCACACGCACACACACACACACACACACACACACCCTTCAATAAACTATGGGAAAAAGCAATATCAGTCTCACAGGCAGAGGGATATGATTAAAGCTTCTGCTATACTGTTATTATCCCTTGAGCCATTAACAGTGAGCAAAATGAGGCAAAGTGAATTAGCTCCTGTTGTCACAGCGTCGCCTCCAGACCCAGGGCTGGGAGTCAAGGGCCTGAGACGTTCTTCATATTGGTGATGCTTAAAATGACAGAGAGTGAAGACGAGCACTTTCGCATGCAAGTTTCTGCAGAATTGCTGAGGCGATGATGCCACTTTTGCTTTTGTTCTAATTAAGGATTAATTTGCTGAGCCCCGTGGCGGACTGGCGGCCTGTCCAGGGTGTCCCCCCGCCTGCCGCCCAGTGACTGCTGGGATGGGCTCCAGAACCCCCGCGACCCTGGTTGGGATAAGCAGCTTGGATAATGGATGGATGGATAAGGGTTTAGCATTTTGTGTAGTATGTGAAAATGAATTATTTTCTCCCCTTTTCCGCCCCAGTTGCACTTGGCCAATTACCCCACTCTTCTGAGCCATCCCGGTCACTGCTCCACCCCTTCTGCCGATCCGGGGAGGGCTGCAGACTACCACACGCCTCCTCCAGTACATGTGGAGTCGCCAGCCGCTTCTTTTCACCTGACAGGGAGGAGTTTCACCAGGGGGACGTAGCACGTGGGAGCACCATGCTATTCCCCCCTCGAACAGGTGCCCCGACTGACCAGAGGAGGCGCTAGCACAGCGACTAGCACACATACCAGGCTTCCCACCCGCAGACAGGGCCACTTGTGTCTGTAGGGGCGCCCAACCAAGCCAGAGGTAACATAGGGATTCGAACCAGCAATCCCCGTGTTGGTAGGCAACGAAATAAACCGCCACGCCATCTGGACACCATGAACTACCTTTTTTGAGGAAGTATTGTCCATACAAGAAGATCCCTAAACTCATCATATTTATCAAAGATTGAAGAAGATCCAGATACTGTGGCGCATTGTTATGGTCTGTCAATCATTGTGGGACCGATGACATAAGCTTGTTAGACTCCGCTGTGCAGATGACCACATTGCTGCCCATTGCTGCTGCCAGCTGATTCACACGGCTGTGTGTCCTGCTCCCCTTCCCGTGTTCGTTGTGCGGAATTCCATACAGTATGGATTGGGGGAAAAATGGCTGAAATGAAATGCCAATCACTTAGTCGTGTTCAAACATGCCATTTGCTCAGTTAATTCCATTCATTATTACTTGCTATTTGCAGAGGACACTGTAAGGAGGGGGGGGGCAGGGTGCAGAGGGAGAGACGGGTTTCAAATGCGGCGTCAAGAGAAAACCTTTTTTCCTTACGTCTTATGAAAAGCCGAGGTTTTCACCAGGGGCGTTGACTGGACTTGTAGCCATCAGGGAGGCTAAGCCCTGACTCTTGTACGGAGGTCAAGAGGCACCCCCACCCCACCTCCTGGGAGAACAGTTCGAGAAACCAACCTCAAAAATGTAGTTTAGTGCAATTTGTTCTACATCTTTTGTGTGAGGATCGACACACCAACGAAAATCACACAAATTCTACACACTTGACCGACCGTCTCTGATTGGGAAGTCTTACTTGTAAATGAGCTACAAAACAAGGTATGATATGGTACACTTAGATAAAAGCAAGACAACACGGCTCCCAACTGAGAATTAAAAAAAATGACATGTCAAGTCATGGAAATGTAAACATGTGTAAGCATAGCAGTCTTCCTTCCGTCTATGAATTGGTTTCAAAATGCTGGCCACGTCTCCTTTTGCTTGCTGTCGCTACATTTAGAAGAACATAAAGTACGTATCTTTAACCCTGTAAGGCTAAAACAACAGGAGTACTCTATGATTATTTTTAATTGCATCAATTAATTATCAATTGTATGAGTCTCAGCTGACTACCACCCTTATCCTTACAGACAAATTGTCTCTGTCAGTGTCTTTTCTCTCCCCTAACCTCTCCTCTTCAGTCCTCTCCACCTCGCTTTTCCTCTCCATGTCTCTCATCTCCTCTTAAGAGACCTGGTAACACAAATATATTAACAGCTCATCTCTGATTATATCTGTATCCACAGATAGGTGGCCAATTACATGAAAATCCTGATTGCTGGACCCCTACAGTGAGGGGGTCCGGGCACTCTGTTATGCCGTGGGGGCATTTTCCTGGCATGGTTTGAGTCCACTTGTGCCCTTAGAAGGAAGGGTCACTGCAAATCAATACAAAGTTATTCTGAGTGATCACCTTTATCCTACGATGAAACATTTCTCTCCTGATGGGAGGGGTCTCTTCCAGGATGACAATGCCCCCATCCACAGGACACGAGGGGTCACTGAATGGAAATGATGTAAATCATACGCTATGGCCCTCACCGTCACCAGATCTCAACCCAGTTGAACACCTATGGGAGATGTTGGACCGACGTGTTAGACAGCGCTCTCCACCATCATCATCAAAACACCAAATGAGGGAACATCGTTTGGAAGAATGGTGTCCACCCCTCCAGTAGAGTTCAGAGACTTGTAGACTCTATGACAAGGAGCACTGAAGCTGTTCTGGAGGCTCGAGGTGGACTAATACCTTACTAAGACACTTTACGTTGGTTTTTCCTTTCATTTGTCACCCGCCTATATATCTTTCACAGACACACTCACTCCTATCCGACATACCGCAAGACACCCATACACTTCTCTCAGTTGCTAGCTACGTTTGTTTGGCTTCAAATGTATGATGAAGTAAGCAATGATGACGGCTGCTTTGAAAACGGATTCATTCCTGAATTTTGAGATAGCTAGCTACCACAAAGAGGTAGCTAGTAGCTAGCTTCCACAAAACTGAAAAGTCACTTACATGAGTGATGAAACGTATCTGTCAATAAACGTATCCAGATGAACTGATTCAACCTTCTTTGAAGGTAGCTAGCTTGTTTTTAGCTTTAGCCCCTGATGATCTCTAACTAGCCCCCAACCTGCTAGCCTGCCCCTATCACACACCTGGTTAGTCTTAGCTGAACCTCCAGCTATGCAGGGAAACTGCTGCCTTCCTCCTGTCACAGTTGATGTGTTTAGTTTAGTTTCGTTTTTTTTAAGAACAAACGCCTGTCACTCTCTATCTAACCGTGTCTGTGTCGGCAAGCCTGGTCACATACTTGGGGAGGAGCAACACCAGTTACATCTACAAGGCACTGGGGGGGGGGGAGACGTGGAATTATAAACTTCAGGTCTAGAAAAAAAGATTCTGGGGTTTTGCCCCAAGAACCCGGGCCGGGCAGCGCCCGTGGTTTTCACATTCTTGCAAAGACAGCATTAAGCGTTGCCACCGCACGATGCTGGGGCTCTTACTAGCTGGCTCTAATTGAGCACGTCTCAGAGGCCAGCAGAGAGGAGTTAGCAGTGGAGAGGAGCTAGCCGTGGGGAGGAGATGACTGCAAGGCGGGGGGGGGGGGCGAGGTGGAGGAGAGGAAAATGAAAGAACGACAGACGTGAAGTGTGGACAGGAGATTAGAAAGGCTGACTGTCTGATCCCAGCCACTCTGTCCTGTTTGATTGTGGCCTTGTCAGCATGATTGAACTCCTGTTTTGTTTTGTTTTTTTCTGAAGCCAGCAAGCGACGCTTGGCAGTAATAATGGCTTGGTCCTGTGATCAGTTTGATTCGTAGAAGGCCCAAATGCATTGTCTACCGCCTAAAATTAATCAAATAGCATTAGCGTTAAAAATAGTTTCCCGACACAAACCGATATATCCGCTGTTGTCCTCTGAAGCACTCGTGTGGATGAAGAAGAAATGTGTTGATAAATGAAGCCAAACTAAGTGGGACAGGGACTCGCTTTGTAGCAGCTAGAGAATTAAAGATGTCTTGGGATTCATTCGACGATGATGTCCATGTCCTTTCCCCACCGTTTTAAACAGATCCAATCATCTAAATTGACATGGGTGCTTAAAAAAAAGAAGTCATTTTCAAGTTATTTGAGAGTGAAACCCTCACCGCTCGGTATATCGTCTCATATTAACCTAGTTTGTTAATGTCTCTTGTTAATGAACAGATTTATAAAAGCAAAACAGAAACGCATGCATATTAATGTGACACATTACTGAGCAACCAACTCAGTAACACTGCATAACATTCGATAACAATAAGTTTTGCCATAAACATATTGTCATTATTGAGAATTGTGTTTTCCAGAATTTTCGATTATTTCAATTTTAGACCGTCGGCTTGATTGTTTGCAGTTGCTCCATGTTTTCATTTCCTGCCCAGTCCACTGTGATGAGATGAAGTGCCCCTGAGGGTGCTTAGACGTAGGTGTTTATTCAGCATGAAATTAAGTGAAGCCTAAAAATATATGGGGGTCGAGGGGGGGGGGCTCTGGGTGGGGTTAAATGTTTGACCCTCAATTCAAAGAGCTGCGGAATGAACAGGGCTACCTCATTAAGGACTCGATATCGTGTCTGGTCCATATGGAATAACAGGCACGGTAACTGGTGAGCCAGAGACTGGCCGCAGACAGAAAACAGGGGGTGCAGACGTCTCAGGGATGGAGGAGGCTAGTAGTCATGGCAAACACGGACTCGTGCACACGCATGCGCACGCACCTGAGCACACACAAATGCAAACAGACACAGCCACAGTGACAAACAGAAATAAACAAAAGGATGCACTCACATTTTGGCACATGCACGCACGCACGTACGCACACACACACACACACACAGACACACACGCACACATAGACACACACACACACACTTAATCAAAACGCAGACTCTTGCGCCGTCTTCCCACCGTGGCTGTCACAGGAGTTAGAGATGAAGGGAGAGGAGCGGGGACGCATGGCGACGGCGTCACAACAGATGGCTCATCTCTACCTGCTCATCTTCCCATTCTTCTCGGCGCTATTATCCGAGAGCTTTTATTTATTATTATTTTTCTTTATCCCCCAGCCAAAAGGGAAAAGACACAGGTCATTCATCATGAAAGGGACGGTTCACCTTGGAGGTAAAGTGCCGTGCAATTGTATGGGTTTTTTTTTTGCACGCGTGCACACAGCTGCACGTCGCTCATCACTTCGGCAATCGAAAAAGCCGGCGGTTCACTGTCACTGGCAGAAGCTCGCTGCCCTGGGAAATGATCCCCAGGATCCACAATGCACCGCTCTCCTCTGCTTTCACAAATGTCTGTTGCTACTGCTTTCCCTTGCAAACAAGGGGGCCAGTAATTGCCCGACTTTTCAGCTTCATTTAATAGGAAACAAATACCCCCCTATTCCGCCACGTTGCTTGTTTTGCCCTGGCACCTGTTAAAGTGTGTTGTTTCTGTAATGATCTGTGCCCTCTGGCTATGTTAACTTATAACATTAATGAAGCAAGGACGACTTCTCTCGTGCTGGGTGTTTATTCACCGACCGGATTCCGACTGACGTTGTTACGTACATCACGTGACTTTGTTGTGGCGCTACGGAAAGCCGTAAGGGACATTAGCAAATCAAATATTACTAGCAAATATTACATCTCCCTTTTTCTGAAAAGTGCTGCTTTCTCTGCAGAGATACAGACCACGTTGAGCACGTTTATAAACGAATACAATCTTAATAAGAAAGAATATGAAAATGGAACTCTTATATAACTGGACTGCAACAAAGTAGTGTAAAACATTTCCTTCCCTGTCTAAATGTGACACCGTAATAACATTTCATCTTTTTTTTTTTTTTTTTTTTTTTACATTCATAAGTCAAGGATTTGTCTTGGTTTGACCGTGCGACCTGACCTCGTGGTGTAACCAGGCTGTGTGTCTGGTTGTCGCTGATTGTTCGTGTCTGGAGGTTCAGCATGCTCTTGCTGATGGGCTTGTGTGTTGTTGTTAGCGCTGGTAACAGTCTGCTGTGAAGTGTGTGTGTGTGTAGTGTGAGTGTTCACTCTGCTTTGTCGCAGGTGTTGACGGTTGCGTTGGTAGATCTGACCTTCTTTGGTTTGGATGTGGTAGCTCCTGTCTGTGTTCGCTGGTCTTTCCACAGTTGCAGGTCTCCAGGATCCATCCTCCTGCCGGAAGCGGATTGGTGTGCCTGCGGGCAGGTGGGGCAGAGGTTTGGCTGTTCGGTTGTAGTATGCCTGCTGGCGCTGTTGACATACCTCTCTCCTTTTGTGAACATCCTCCTGACTGGCGATCTGTGGCTGCAGGTGTTTTGCTGTTGATGGGAGAATGGACCGCAGCCTCCGACTCATCAGTAGCTGTGCCGGTGATTTCAGGTTGTCCACCGGTGTGTTGCGATACTCCAGTAAGCTCATGTAGGGGTCTTTGTTCTCAGCTTTGGCTTTGTCCAGGATGCGTTTGGCCGTCTGGACAGTCTTCTCGGAGAGGCCGTTGCTCTGTGGGTAGTGGGGGCTTGTGGTGGTGTGTGAGAAACCCCATGTCTGTGAGAAGTTGCGGAACTCACCAGAGCTGTAGCACGGACCGTTGTCGCTGATGATAGTCTCGGGGATTCCGTGTCGAGCCATTGCTGCTTTCAGCTTCATGATGACGGCAGATGAGGTGCAGCTGTAAAGTCTTTCTAGCTCGAAGAATCTGGAGTAGTAGTCCACAGTGACTATGAAGTCCTGTGAGTTCCATGTGAATAGGTCTGTGCCTATCACTTGCCACGGCCGCTCGGGTATGGCGTGTGACATCATTGGTTCCTTTGCATTTGCGCTGCGCCGTTCTTGGCATATGCTGCAGTCTGCTACCGCATCCTCGATCTGTTTCCCCATGCCAGGCCAGAACAGTAAGTCTCTTGCTCGGCATTTGCTTTTTTCCACGCCAAGGTGGCTGGCATGGATGCGCTGTATCATGTCCTTGCGAAGCTTTTGGGGGACAATGATTCTCTCACCTTTGAACAGGATACCGTCCATTTCTGAGATTTCTGCTCTGTGGTTCCAGTATTCCTGGATGCTGGGCGGGCACTTTTTCTTTGTGTCTGGCCAGCCAGTGAGTGTGGCTCGTCTGAGTGCGGTGAGCTGTGGATCTTGCGCTGTTTCCTGCTTGATTTCTGTGAGTCTTGTGTCGCTCACAGGGATGTTGCTGAGGACTGTGTGCACTTGGGCCTCCATCCCTTCCTGTAGGTCACTGTCGTGGTGTTCTATTGACTTGCGTGACAGTGTGTCGGCCACCGGTATGTCCTTACCGGGGCGGTGGATGATTTGGATGTCGTATTTTTGGAGCGCCAGGATCATCCGTTGCAGCCGGGGTGGTGCTGCTGCCAGTGGCTTTTTTAGTATTGCCTCCAGAGGCTTGTGGTCTGACTCCACAATCACTTTTCGTCCATACATGTACTCGTGGAACCTCTTGCAGCCGAAGACCACAGCGTAGAGCTCCTTCTCTATCTGTGCGTAGTTTTCTTCAGTGCTGTTGAGTGACTTGGACGCATAGGCAATTGGTTTGCCATCTTGGAGCATGACAGCCCCAAGGCCACTTTTGGATGCATCCACTTGGAGTCGCAGCTCTTTCTGCGGGTCGAAATATGAGAGTACTGGACCTGGGTGCTGTGTAATGAGATTCTTCATCTCTTGGAACGCCTTGTCGTGGACTGCATCCCACACAAACTCACTGTCCTGTTTCAGAAGCTGTCTGAGGGGTGAGTTTATCTGTGAGAGGTGTGGAGCAAATCTGGCGAGGTAGTTGATCATGCCGATGACTGTCTCCAGCTCTGCTTTGTTCTGTGGGGGTTGCATGTCCTTGACCGCCTTCACCTTGTGTGGGTCTGGTTTGATGCCTTCGTGTGAGAGCGTGTGGCCGAAGTAGCTTACCTCGGACACGCATATGTGACACTTGTCGGGGTTGAGCCTCACCCCTCGCTCCCTTGTGCGCTTCAGCATCGCTCTGAGACGCTGGTCATGTTCCTCTTTAGTCTTGCCGAACACTAGTATGTCGTCCACTATGGCCGTCACACCGTCCAATCCTTCATATGTTTCATCCACGCGTCTCTGGAACTCGTCTTGAGCGGACACGATTCCGAATGGCAGTCTGAGGAAACGATACCTGCCAAACACTGTGTTAAATGTCGTCAACATTGAGGATTCAGTGCTCAGTTTGATGGCCCAATAGCCTGACCGCGCGTCTAACACGCTAAAGTACTCAGCTCCAGCAAGCTTTGTGGTGGCGTCCTCCAGCGTGGGGAGGGGGTAGTGAGGTCGTTGTATCACTTTGTTAAGAGCTCTGGGGTCTAAACACACTCTAAGTTTGCCTGTCTTTGGCTTCTCAACAATGACGAGTGCGTTCACCCATTCTGTGGGTTCTGTTACCTTACAGATTATGCCGCCTTTCTCCATGCTGTCAAGCTCGTCCCTCAGTTTGCTGCGTAGGGCGATGGGGATTCTGCGTGGCGGGCAGACGACCGGCGTTGCATCTGGTGTGACGCGGAAGGTGCACTCGCCTGGGAACTCTCCTATTCCTTGGAAAACATCTGCATACTCATCCATTATGCTCTGTGATGTGACATTGTTTTCCTCGCTCACAGCCATCACTATTTTTACCAAGTTTAGGTCACGGCATGTTTTCATTGCCATGACTGGTGGGGCGTTTGTGTCAATGACGTAAAAGTCCAGCATCATTGCATTGTCTCTGTACTTACATTTGAGTTTGCATGTGCCTTTCACGCTCAGCGCGCCTCCTCCATATTCAGTGAGTCTGTGTATTGCTGGTTTCAGTGTCACATTTTTGAACAGCGCCTGGAACAGGTTGGTGGGAATAGTATTGGCCTGTGCCCCAGTGTCTAGTTTAAACTTTACCTTCTGTGGAGGTGTGCCAATTCCAACCTCTACGTAAGCCTGCTCGTTGCTTTTTCCGTTGTTCTCTATTGAGATGCAGTCTATGTACAGCTCTGTCTGTTCTCCCACAGCGGTGCTCTCCACTGTAATGTTGTCGAAGTACAGTTCTTCCTGCTCTCTGTCAGTGGTGTACTCTTCTGGGTTCTCTCCGACATCATGTACTGTGCCGCGGTAGTACTTTGTCTGTCCCTGGGAGCTAGACTTGCATACTTTAGCAAAATGATTGAGCTTCTTGCATTTAATGCATTGTTTACCCTTAGCTGGGCAAGTGGCTTTAGCGCCGTGTAGCCCTCCACAATAGCTACACGCCCTGGCGGCGGTGCTAACGTCCCTTTGTCTGAAGTTAGCGTTAGCTGCTTTGGGTGCGTTCGGTTTGTAAGTCTTTCTGCCTATTGCGTGCACCGTTTCATGTGTGCTGCCCTGGCCCATAAACGTTAGCTGTTGCTTTGCTAGCTCGTGTGAGCGGGCTACATCTATGGCTTTTTCTAGCGTTAGCTCAGCTCCCTGGCTAAGTAGCTTTTCTCTCACTCTGGGTGAGTTGGTGGCAAACACGATGCGGTCCCTGACCATCTCGTCGGCATTTGGGTAGCCACAGTCTTTGACTAGGAGCTTTAGCTCAGTTACAAATCGTTCGAAGGATTCACTCTCTCCCTGCATCTTTTCATGAAATTTATATCTGGCATAAATCGGGTTTGCTTTGGGGGTGATGTACTCAGTGTACTTATCGTAGTACGTTTCTAGCTTCTTGGCTTGTTCTCCGCTGAGTGTCCAAGTGTTGTGCACATCGCGCCCTTTTTCCCCTATCCAGAGCAGGAGGTAGCTGCATTTCTCCTCTTCATTCTTCCCGCGCAGGGGGCCCGTGAACATTAGCTCCGTTGTTTGTCGAAATCGTCTCCATGCTTCAGGTAAGTTCGCCGATTCCCAGTCCATCCGTGGAGCTGGAACGCCGTACGAATCCATATTGGGTATTTAAACTCCGCTACTCTGACACCATGTAATGTTCTGTGCCCTCTGGCTATGTTAACTTATAACATTAATGAAGCAAGGACGACTTCTCTCGTGCTGGGTGTTTATTCACCGACCGGATTCCGACTGACGTTGTTACGTACATCACGTGACTTTGTTGTGGCGCTACGGAAAGCCGTAAGGGACATTAGCAAATCAAATATTACTAGCAAATATTACAGTTTCCTTCTACTAATGAGACGTTACATCTCGTTTCAACCCCACTGGGCTATGAACTTTAATAATAACTTCGGCACGTAAGGTTATGCATCATGCTCGGTCCGTTATTCCAGGTGCAACAACATAAACGACCCCTGTGTAAACAAGGAACTAAACAATGGTTCCTAACAATAGTTCCTATTGTTACATCCTTTCTCTTTTCAGAGTTTCTTCTTTTTTTTTTAGAACCTTAATACATTTTTTAATTGTCTATTGCTGTAAACAATAAAATACAAACAAAACTCTTTGCTACTAACAGTGTACGAATATCAACATTCAAAATGTTTTTCATATTAACAATGACATATATTTATGAGTTACTTATAGCTCCTAATGAAAATGAACATTATCAACGACCCCTGTGTAAACAAGGAACTAAACAATGGTTCCTAACAACAGCACCGACTAAATACTGAAATCTGAAACTGCTAAACTATCTTGTGTGTATGTGTGTGTGTGTGCGTGTGTGGGGGGGGGATCACTCGGCTGCCACTCCTATCATGCTAATTAATTAGTTTTGCACGAACGAAGAGAAGCCTTTTTCTGCAGAGACCTCGGGGGGGTTAAGATGACGTCTCTCTCACACCGCGTCAGCTCGTGCGTACGCCTCGCGGCCACGTTTCGGCGCCTTCAACTTAACTTTCTCCCCCATCTGTTTAAAAGGCGGCTGCGTCCAGGCATCGGTTTCACTTCTTTGCAGCCGAGCCGATGTTGTGACAGGCCTTGAGAGGCAAGGATGCACGGTGTCCTTATTCTGTCACCCTCCTCCATTGGTTGTGACCGGGCCCCAACACGCGCATTCAGGCCCCTACAGCACAGCCAATAAATCACTGTCTTCTGACACAATGCGAGAGAAAGTTTGCAGCTCAGAGACGATTAGCGTTATTGCCCCCGTCTATTTCGGCTCTCTCGCGCGCTCTCGCACGCTCGCTCGCTCTCCGCCTCTGCGTGTGCGCACGTCAGACATGAAAGCGAGAGGCGCGTCGCTCACTCAGGCTGCGAACAAAACCCCGTCGTTTCCCCGGCGAAAACGAACCATTACGATTGGGATCAAAGCGACTTGGAGACCCGTTCCCCGCGTCTCCGGAGCGGCTCTTTCATCCGCTCCCTCGGGAAACGCCCCGCCTGGCGGCCGGGGGGTTGCGCGCGCACCTCTCACCTGCGGCACGCCACGTCTGAGTGATTATTCACATCCACGCCGCGCTCCTCCTGATCCGACTCTCACGGCAGGAAGTGACCTTTGTCGTGCCTTAGCCGGAGTAAAGGAACACTTTCTGCCCTGTCTAGACAAAAGACAAATTCTCCCCCAAGGGGAGGGGAGGGGAGGGGAGGAGGGTTTATGGCAGCTGCATTATCCCCTGGTTATTCAGTAGCTTCCTGAAAGGGCCGACAAATTAATCTTTTGAGCATCATCCCGACGCAAACTCTCCTGATAACATCGCGGCTCCCTCAGTCATCGCCGCCACATAGTGACAAATCGACGGAGCTTCACAATACTTGACTACATTGTTTTATAAGGTTTATACATATATACATAGAGAGAGAGAGAGAGAGAGAGAGAGAGAGAGAGAGAGAGAGAGAGAGAGCCATCCATTATCTAACCTGCTTATCCTGCTCTCAGGGATGCTGGAGCCTATTCCAGCAGGCATTGGGCGGCGGGCGGGGAGACACCCTGGACAGGCTGCGAGGTCATCATCACAGGACCGACACACACACACACACACACACACACACACACACACACACACACACACACACACACACACACACACATCTAGGGACAACTTAGTATGGCCAATTCACCTGGCCTACATGTCTTTGGACTGTGGAAGGAAACCCACGCAGACACGGGGAGAACATGCAAACTCCACACACAGAGGACGACCGGGATGACCCGCCAAGGTTGGACTACCCCAGGGCTTGAACCCAAGACCTTCTCACTGTGAGGCGACCGCGCTAACCACTGCGCCACCGTGCTACCTTCAAATAAATAAATAAATATTGGTCTGTGTTTAAAGAAACGCTCAACGGTAGAGAAAGTGCTCAACAAGTAAGGATTGGATTATATTTTATATATATATAAATATTTTTATAAGGCTAAGCTAACTGCTAGTCCACGCAGACCAGCAGTTCCGATAACACCGAGGGCAGTCTGGCTGCAGCCTCACCTAGTGTTGACTGTGTTTTTAGTGTCATCATGTGGAGTGCGGGGAGGTGTGTCGAAGGTGTCTGGCTGGGAGAGCTGGTGTTGGATCGGCTTTGAGAGTTTGGTCTGCTGTGTCCAGTGGGTCCAAGGACCACGGCCTTGCCCTGAACTGTGCCTGAAAAGGAAACACCGAGGGCGGTCTGACAGGACGCGGAAGCGGGGCAGGCTACGCTAACTGCTAGCCCATGCAGACCGGCAGTTCCGATAATGCCGAGGGCAGTCTGGCGGTGGCCTCGCCTAGCACTGACTGTTTTTGGTGTCGTCGTGTGGAGTGCGTGGAGGTGTGGCTAAGGTGTCTGGCTGGGAGAGCTTGGTCTGCAATATCTGTTGGGCCCAAGGACCACGGCCCTGCCCGGAGCTTCGCCCGAAAAGGAAGCGCCGAGGGCGGTCTGACAGGACGCGGAAGCGGGGCAGGCTAAGCTAACTGCTAGCCCATGCAGACCAGCAGTTCCGACAGTCATCCTGTGTTCATTCTCCTGGACAGGGATTTTTTTCTTTTCGTAGTTTGATATATGTGATCTTGTATTTTTGGATATGTGTTTTTGTCTCTGTGTTGCACTGCTGTGGGCTGGGGGAAAACATATTTCGTTTCATTTCATGTACACAAGTACAAGAAATGAAACGACAAATAAAGTGTTCCTGATTCCAGATACCTCAACGTACCAAAGTGCAGATAATTCTTAAAAGACCAGTTGGGACCGAGGGACATTTCCTCCCCTGCAATGCATGGGGACCTACAGTAGAAGGAGTCTGCACTGTGACCAACTTGACGCATCAATCATCGGTGTGTCGACATCAAACCTCTCTGCCATGACAGATCGGGCTGCATGTAAAGAAGGGGTGTCAGAAGTACGCTTGAAGGCTTCTGGAAGAATCATGCAGAGAGCAAACCGGGGATGGCAAATGACTGCACGGGTAGAAAAGAAAACTGATTGGATGGCAAAATACAACATGAGCGGATCAAGCGGTTTCATGCAAATTGCCACTTGCAATTTTTCATACAGCCATACACCTGTCATTCCAGTCAGGCCTCAGACATTAAACATGCAAAAAGGAGGGAGCTTTTTTCTCTCCATCCTTTGAGAAGCCAAAGGCAATTATTTGCATATAAAAAAAACTGTAACCACTTCTTTGGCTGAAACTGATGAATTCATACGTGACTTTAACTCACGAGCCTGCTGATACTGTACATTTGCCCTTCGTACAGCAGCATTTCGAGAGGCCGTCTTCGAAACGAGCCTGAAAGATGGACGGTGATGGCTGTAAATCTCCCTGCGGCACTCCACCAGGTATCTAGCCTGTGCAGACTAATAACAAGCGTTGTGAATTCAGATAACAAGCTGGCTCGTTCTGTTTAGTGACTTTCAGACATATTCTAATAAAAGTTAATTGGCTGTTTAACCGTGAGTTGGGTAAAATGGGGCGGTAATGCAAATGCTTTGTTGATTCACCCAGCAGTGAACGTGACAGATACGACTAACGTCCTCCATAGAAAGTTCATATCTGCTACGTCCAGCCCGGCAGGTTCTCTCTGTTCTCATTTCTCATTATAAACCAGTGTACTTTGCTGTCTGTCCGCTGTATTTGAACACCGCTGAGGTTTAGCTTCAAAATCTTCTCATAACGCCGGACGGGATATTTGCTTCGACCAACCGTTTCCATCTCCTCTTTCAACTAAAAGAGGAGATGGTGTCACCTGCTGTTTTGTGATAGCATCTTTAATATTACACTAATACGCCACACCGTTGCAAACGAGTTGAAAGAGATATAAGATATTAATTATGGGTAAATTTCTGGGAGTTTGGCTGATTTATTCTTCGGTTCGGGGCAAACAGCGCTGCCATATTTCAAACTGTTTTGGTTGTTACATTTCAATTAGATCATTAGAGTTCAGTTTGAGAAGCAATTCCGCAAAATACAAGCGGGGCAATTGTAGACAAGAGACCAACGAGACAATTGTAAATCTGTGGAGGCCCACTTTGCATTCTGGAGAGGCCGGCTCACTTTGCATTCTCCTCTTTTCAGTAAAAATAAAATGCCATTGCCATTTCGGTAGTAAAATTTCATAACCACAAAGAACCCAGTTACCAGGGCTCAGTAGATGTGGTGACAATACTGACCTCAGATCCAGTGTATGGATTGCTTTCTGTTGGACAGGTCAATAGAGAGAAAATCAATGTGTGTGTGTGTGTGTGTGTGTATGTGTGAGAGAGAGAGAGAGACAGAGAGAGAGAGAGAGACAGAGAGAGAGAGAGAGAGAGAGAGAGAGAGAGAGAGAGAGAGAGAGAGAGAGAGAGAGAGAGAGAGAGAGAGAGAGAGAGAGAGACAGAGAGAGATAGAGGGAGAGAGAGAGAGAGACAGAGAGAGAGACAGAGAGAGAGACACACACAGAGGGAGAACATGAATCGGGGATGAAAAAGCAAGGGCCACAGGTCGAGTCCTCAAAACGCCGGGCTGCTCTACTTTGAGATCTTTAAATAGGGTGATTCACTAGAATGCCTTGCTCTGGTCATCTGTCTCTGCTCTCGTTGAGGCGTCATGGGATGAACCAGGGCTGAGCAACATGGGAAACTGGGTTAGGGTTTGGACATTGGGGTCATGTCGTTACTGGAGGAGCAACGCCAGCTGATTCACTGGTGTCCGCACAGAGCCGCCGTAGATTTGAAAAATAAGGGCAAAAACCGTAATGAGATGCCTTCATGAATAGTAATGAGGCCAAATTCAAAGCAATGAGACAATAAAAGCATCAAGTTGCAGTCCTGCACATCAGAGCCAATGTTTTTTTCTAATGCCAACATCTGTCCATTTGATTAGTGAGCCAATCTGCCTTCCATGTGAACCCTTGATGATTGTATGCCACAGCTGATTGCTGCTTATTTCACTGGGGCATCTGGGTAAGGGGGTTCATTGTGGCACCACAGTGGAGGCTACGGCTCTGTGGGTGGAGGCACACCGGCTAAATGATCTCCAGTGTACGTGGGCTTAAACGCAGGCTAAATGGCGATACTGAATGCTCCTCTATCTGAAGCTCATTACCCGCCTCTCAACTCCCAAAGGACCTGGCTCAGCTTCACGCCCAGCACTTTCCTGCCAGGAGGAGGGTGATTACAACATTTTGCTCGACAAAGCTCCCCCCCCCCACACCCGACTCCCACCCCTACACCTCCCCCCCACTCCCCCTCCCCCGGCTTCCTCATCTCCGCCTCTCCCTGCTCTCAACCTCCCCCTCGCTTCCCTCTCTGCAGTCTCACCCTTCTTGTGCCGCTTTACTTCTCCCACTTCTGCTGCTTTCTTTTCCTATTGCACGTGATCTCTCTCTCTCTCTTTCTCTCTCACGACTCCTCTCTTCCCCCTTGCAGCCTCCTCCAGGCAATCTACCAGCCGGCTCATTTTGCCTTTGTGTCCCCGCGTCTTGATTGTGACAGTTGGAAGACAGGCAAATTGTGAATGGTAGAGAAAGAACAACGTTTACTTGCTAAACGGACAACAAAATTACGTATCATACACCAGCTCGTAAAGTCAGGCAACAGCATCAACAACAACAACAACAACAACACAACCAAAGAGATGCATGGAAATCAAAGGCTTGTTATTCAGTCACAAGAGAGTGGCAGTAAAGGGAAGCAGATGGGGAAAACGATGATGAGCATGGCGGTCTCATCCAGCCAGGGAAGACGCAGTGGCCTAGGCATTCCTCTGCCAAGGCTCCATGTACTCCAGACCCAGATGGGCAAAGATGTCCTTCTCGGTCTTAGCTGCCAGGAATTTGTTCTAGACGGGGGACAAACAAACAGAGTAAGCAACTGGATTCGAGCAATACAGCTGGCACGCTCGACTCAGAACCGCCGTGGTTGCCAAGAACAGTAAATGTACAGGAGTTTGCTTAGGGGGAAATCGGCACAGAGGGAATCTTAACAACTCAGACGTGGAAGACGCCTCAAAGTCCTTGATGGTTTTCGCGTCTCTGTAGTTACAAAACAACATGCATGTCAAGCTGTCAATATCAATTGGTTTTCATTTTCCTTCTTTCTTTTTGTAACACAGTGTGTGTGCCAAGGGCTCAAAGCACACCGCAAATGCAGAGATGTACATCAAACTGCCCCCCCCCCCATTCCACCCATAAACGCCCTAACCTCGCTCTAAGTAGTGGTACTGCTCAGCAAACCAGTATTTTTCCTGACGAATCACGACAGGGCTATTAACCGCTGGCCGTGCACCAATGCCATGTGACAGCTTGTGTCTATAGGAATGGAAAGCGGTGACAAGGCCTGACTCACCTTAAGAGAGAGACAGCCCAGACGGAGAGAGAGGCCGGCAATTCGGACACTTACTTGCCTTCAAGTGCTAAACTGGATCTGACACGTTGGAAAAGGGACGGGGGAGGGAGAGAAAAAACAGAGCACACGGGGTTCCCACGTCGGTTTATGGCAGAGAGAACCGAATGCAAGCTGGTAGAAGAGAAAACACTTGAAGGTATGTCTAGTCCAATAGCAGACTGTATTATCTCCACCAGGTGGTAGCCCGGAAGGGATGATGCGTTTAGTCGCGTGCGTGTGTGTGTGTGTGTGTGTGTGTGTGTGTGTGTGTGTGTGTGTGTGTGTGTGTGTGTGTGTGTGTGGTGAAGAACCTCTCGTGGTTGTGGGGATTCATTCCTTTAAAAAAACGTACGTTCTCGTTATCGCCGCTCCCTCTCTTCATTCACTCTCTAGCTCGCTCAACCAGCACTACTCTGTCACTGCCCGAGCCAAGACAACCTTAGATGTTACAATGTTACAGTTTCATTTGGCAGACGCCTTTATCCAAAGCGACGTACATCTGAGAACAGTGGCGGCTGGTGCTAAAGATTTTTTTTTTGGGGGGGGGGGCGCAATTTACCTTGGGGCAGCACACCTGACAGCTGCTTTAATGTCCACACAGTCAGAGAGTTATTAAGAAGGACAATGTAGCCTATAGATTTTAGCAGGGTTCGTAGACGGTGGATGATTGACAGTCGAGATGAGGCGTCGTGGTGGGTGTGAACATGATTGACAGTCACAAGAATTTTCCAATCCCAATAGATCAAAAGACATTAAAACAATACCACTTCGCTGCTAATAAAAGTGGGAGTGTCTGGGGAACACAGAACTGCGCCCCGTGGAAAATCTGAAGAAACCGATCAGACAGCAGCCTCAGGTCACCTGCTCGCCACAAGTCTGAGGGCTTACATAAGGTATCGTTTGGCCAGCGCCCCCCTCACCCAGGAAGTATATGTATTCAGACAGAAACCAACCAAATACCACCTGGAACCAATATTTAATGGCTGCTGACAGGCGCTCACAGACTGAAAAACACTTTTATTTCATAATTACGTATTTGCACTACACAGCTAAATTATATTTAAGGTGTTTAAGTATATATTCATTTCTTAATATTTGAAGGGGGCGGCTCCCCAGCGCCCTGTACTGGCCAGCCGCCACTGTCTGAGAGTCAATACAACACAAGCAAGGATCTAGTCAGGAGACAGCAATGCAAGTAAGTGCCAAAAAACTAGCTCAGGTCCGATGAGACATAGGTGTCAACAGGCAGTGCACAAAAGCAATACATAGGGTGCATAGAAGTGATTTTTGTTCTTGTTTTTGTAATACCATCAGGCGTGGAGGTGTTCATGAATGAGTTGGGTCTTTAGCTTCTTCTTAAAGATGGAGAGGGACTCAATGGTTCGAATGGATTTTTGTTAACTTGTTCCACCACCGGGGAACTACAGAAAAGAAGAGTCTGGCTAGTGACAGGGCCCCGTTGTGATGGAAGTGCCGGGTGTGATAGATGTGAGTCGCACATCTAAGGTTGACTTAGATCGGGTACCGTCGGGCAGCGTCAGTATGTGAGTCTTGAAAGTAAACAAGTGATTGATCCAATTTCACAAGTCAGCAAATCATTCTCCGCTGATCTCAGCACAGGAGAAATGGAGGAACAGTGGATGAACCAAATAATAATAACCTCTGTCTTTATTTTCATAATCTGTCCTTCGGATGAGACGTTAAACCGAGGTCCTGACTCACTGTGGTCATTAAAGAGCCCATGGCACTTATCGTAAAGAGTAGGGGGTTCCCCGGTGTCCTGGCAAAATTCCCAACCTGGCTCTCTCTATCTGGCCACCTAATCACCCCCCCCCCATGTAATTCGCTCAACGATTCCTCCCTCTCCACCTCAAGCTGATGTGTGGTGAGCCTTCTGGCGCAACATGGCTGCCGTGCATCACCCAGGAGGGTGATGCACATTGGTGGTGGTTGAAGTGGGTTGCCCCCTTAAATGTGAGGCGCTTTGGGTGTCTAGAAAAGCGCTACATAAACGTTATTATTATTATTACTATCATCCTCCTCATCATTATTATTATTATATAATAAAGCTGGGTAAACCGTTTACAGTCGCGCATGTGCGACTCACATCTACGGTTGACTCAGATTGGGCAGCGACATGATCAAAATTTATTAAAAGAATTTTGACGATCCAAAAAATGCAAAAGTTATAAATGAACAACTTCCTGTAGATTGCAGTTAAAACAGGAGGTGTTGCACATTCTTGCCGCTGCCCGATCTGAGTCAACCGTAGATGTGAGTCGCGCATGCGCAAATGTAAATTGTTTACCCGGCTCGGTAGGGAATTCAGGGGGCAGCCGGGAACCGCCCCAGCCAGGACGCGAAGCCGGGTCTCCCGCACCACGGGTGACTGCACTAACCAGTCAGCTAAAGGGTCTGACCTGTTAGCCAATGGGCTAGCGAGTCTACAAATCTGTGGTCGTTACACTACCCCCCTCCTTCGGGAAGCGCGTCCCGGCGCTTCAACATACCACCTCCCTCACGCCTCTGGGCGCACGCGCTTCCGGTGGCCTCACGGTCTCGCCATCCCACTACTGACACCAATGTAGTGAATTGAGGGGGCTTCCTGGAACCGCCGCAGCCGGGACGCGTGCGAACCCGGGTTGCCCGCACCTTGGGCGACTGAGCTAACCAGTCAGCTAACCGTTAGCCAAGGCTAGCGGGTCTAGTCATCCGTGGTCGTTACAATACCATGAACTGTAGCAAACCTTTTTCTTTTTGGAAAGTGAACGTTCATATTAGACCTGGTCGCATTCGTGCGAGGGTCCGCCTAGGAGGCTGCACATCCACAGACTGACAGGCAACATGGTTTCATTAGGTAGATGTGCTGCATATTAACAACTTTATTTCCCGTTCAACTGACTTGGGTGCTGCACAAAAGTCTTACAATGGCAGGAAAAACACTGTCCGTGTGTGTGTCTGTCCACCGCTAATCTCTTAGGCCTGTCAGCCTAGTAGCATTTGTGCAGTTATGACTGTATGATCCAGGGCCTCTCATGGCTTCCGTGATTCAAAACCTTCGAAAAACCTGTTTTATACTGCAGTTGAGTGCCAACTCCTCAGCAGTTTTTTTTTTTTTTGGCCAAGGTCCGAGAGGGGGAGATACTACACCCGGCGGAGCTCTGCACACTACTTTGTAGTTTACAATGAAAATGGTGGAGCCGTGCTGCAGCGTAGTTGGAGTCTGCACCAGATAAAGCCCTGTCCACACTTTATCTCCTTAAAAATGTACTCGATGAGTCTTTTTTTTTTAGGTTGGGGTCTGCCAAGCTATAAATGACACGATTAAACTAAATCAGTAGCCCCCCCCCTTTCTCTCTCCCTCACGCTTGCTTGCTCTCTTTAGCTCTCTCTAGCTAGAATGCTGTCTTTCATTGTCTCTCCCTTGCACTTCCTGTCTTACCATCTCCCTGTAATACACACACACACGTTCAGAAAGTGCTGTCCAGACTGGAGAAGAAGCTGGTGAGAACGCCCACACCAGCCAGATCAGTGTGAAACCTTCCCTGGGCTGCAAACCTGCGCTGCCATCAGTCTTGGCATACAACACAGGGCATTTGTATGCCGGCGCGTCCTAGACAGAGTTAATATGCAAGTTGAGTTCAGGTTCTCCACCTGCGAAGGCAATCTCTATTAATTATCAAGAACCGCTCACAATAGCTCCATCCTTTGGATGATCTGTGGGATGACAACAGCACAGGGTTTCTGTCAAACATTTATAACTTCCACCGGCCCCCCCCCCTCGTCTGCAGTTTGATCAGCTAAACAACCAACCAGCATCGCTTCTCTAAGAGGGCGACGATCACCGCAAGTGAGACAAGGAAACTTAGTAATGAAAAATGACAACGAGCATCCGATAAGACACAGACATGGAAACAGACACTGACACGTGTTTGACGAAACATAATTAAATCGATCTTATCGATATCAGTTTAGGATAGCAGCTACAGGGATGAAGGAGAAGACAGGGGAAAAAAAGGAGGGGAGGAGGACTAAGAAGAGGGCTGTAATCCAGAGACGGTTCCGGGGCGTGTGCGAGGCAGATGTAAGCAGTGTGTACGTGAAGTGTCCACCTATGAGAGCATGGGATTAATCCCAATATATTCTGGTGGTGTCTGTGACCAGCGGCTTATCGTAGTGCAGCAGACAGGCTCGGTAATCAGCCACGGGCCCCGCAGTTGTGCGGACACCCCACGACCAAGAGAACAGCCGGAACCCAAAGCATCACCAACACAGAGGGACACTGAGCCCACGGGGGGGGGGGGGGGGGTTGGAGCCTGCAGACCAACCGGCTTGCACTCCCCCAAGGAAGTCCCCTAAGATACAAGCTGGGCCCGCACCCCCAAGGCGCACCCATACCACTGGACCCCCAGGCGCAGGTACAGGGCGCACCCACGAGCGTGGGATTCTGAGCCACAGACAGAAAGCACAGACTGCCGGGCCGGGCCGGGCCGGGACCATCCACTCAGTGGGCAGGCGTCCGATGTAGGGGTGAGGCCTGCCACGCCGCCGCTGGGTAAACACCCCATCCGACCGCACACACCGATTATACACCCATGTAGCCAAATACTCCTGACCCGGGCCACCTGAAGGCGCCGCTCTTCCAGGGGGTGGACAGGACTCTGCCATGCAGACAGCCAGACATGCAGTTCAACAGCCAACAGCCCCCCCCCCCCCCCACACACACACACTCCACGGTCCACACCATCGATGACAAGCCGCCACCCATGGGCCCCAGAAAGGACCTTACAGCGTTCACCGCAGCCCAGCCAGAACACAGCAGGAAGGACACCACCCAGCCTGAGGACAGAGCAATCCACCTTGGCTGGGGGCCCTCCCAGCTGCCCCCTGGCCAACCACCACCCGCCCACGTTGACCCACTGCTGACCCACCCATCTCGGTAGTCCCAGTGCTTATTGTGCGCTCGTGTCGTGTATGGAGTTAAAATGGCGGGGTGCGGGGGTATGAGCCCTTCAGGCTCGTCAGGCCTCACAGTCTTCCTGTCCAGCTGACCCCTGACCTGGCAGTGGGTGTTGTCTGGAGTACCGTTTGTGTGAATATGTGTGTGCGTGTACTACGATAGTGTGATTGGGATTAAAATTTTCAGGACAATGTCGAAGAGCAAGCAGGGGTAGGAGCGTTGCAGACAAGATCTCAACCCCACCCCGTCCCCCCACCACCACCACCTTGCCTCCACCCAATTGGCTCGCACCTCGCGCGTCCCGCAAAACCCTAAGCCTATCATTTGGTGTGTGCTGCATATGCGTTCCAGAGCTTGGAGAGAAGGGCGAGGCACAGCAAGGCCAACGCAGGATTGCAACAGGCTGGAGAGCGGCCAAGCAGACCCCCATGGGACCGGCCTGCGGCTCATCCCTGGTACCGGAGGGCAACCCACCCGCAGCGACCAGCTGGGGGCACTCGGCATCCCACCAAGTGCCTCCAACATGGCGGGTTGCCCCGCCCCTCAGGCAGGCCCCCAACCAGGACCCCGCCGCCACACACGGACCACGGATACGGCCGAAGCCGTGGCAAAGTACATAACGTGCCTCTGAAACCTGCGTAGATGCAAGTTGCAAGTTTATACTGCTCCATACTGCACTGCATACAGGGAGACAACGGACAGAAAAAAGAAAAGAAAAAAATAAGGACAAATAACAAAGTAGAGAGCAAGCCATTGAAGTGGGTTGGAGCCAGGCAGATGTGATTTGTACTTAGTCCTCCATCTCTAACAAGGCACATGACTTATACATAAGAAGAATACAAAAATAACCCCACGGAGTCAGTTAACGGGGAAAGACACCATGGGGCAGATAAGATTCACCCTTTAGAACTGCCAATTTAGTTATTGTCCTGGATCTGGACTAAAGCCTCGTGTCTGCTGCAAAGTCCAGCCTTTTTCAGTTCCTGCAATCCTTACAGGCCCTGCGGGAGAGAGTGTGCTTTATTTACTTGGCACAAACCACTGCGGGCGCTCTGAGGGATAAGTCCACAGACCTTATGTACCTGAGCTTTTCCCCCTTTGGCATACAAGGGACATTTATATCTGCCGCAGCGAGGACAGCCTCCGCTCCGCAGCTTTGTGGCGTTATCACAAAACCCGTGCACTTATAAAACACTGCCGCCGCTGACTGGAAGTGCGGTTTATCTGCGCTGCGCCGGGCGGTGTCCAAGGCACCGGAACACGGCTTAGTCGCGACTGGCGGGCCGCGGCAGCGGCGTTTCCACCGGCACCAGAGGCCAAAATGGATTTGGTGCGTGTTACTGGGAGCCGGTGTCCTTGGCTTAATGGGCTGCTAATCAGCGGCATGTTTCTCTGTCCGTCGCATAACGACGTCCCCGGTGGACGGGGACAGATATCGGTTCCCGCCAAACATCTGCCCCGTCTCTGCTCCCCGTCATCCTCTCGCCGCCACCCACCCCAGCGCCTGATGGATGGAGCTGACGGACATGGCTGCCTGCCCAGATCCAACCCGACTGTACCGACACATCAGAGAGAGAAAGAGAGAGAGAGAGAGAGAGAGATGGAGAGACTATCCCCCTCAGACACCCTGCTCCGACTTGTGTCAGCGTGCATCAGAGAGTGAGATGGTCTAAAACTCAATCAGCGGCGCAAGGTAGGAAGACGGTTGGACAGACCGGGAGATCTGTCGCATTACCACAAACAAGCTCGAAACACAGGCAAACAGCGCGAGTCAATACATGCACGCTCACCCCCAACACTCGGAGGAAAACACGCCTCAACAACGCGGCGAGGAGTGAGCGGCTTTCCCGGGAGTGACGTGGCCTACGCCGACGTGTCATGTCCATCGCTGAATAACAGCAGAAATCAACCAGTCTTCAGGACGTGGACGGTCACGTCGCGCTAACTGGATTTGGGGCTGTGAAGAAGTAAAAAGAGCACATTTCAACGCGCAGCATCACGATATCTCTCAGCCTTGGAGCAGATGCTATCCTCACCTGTGTGTGTGTGTGTGTGTGTGTGTAGTTGCTGCAAAGGATCCAAGTCGAATAACAGCTGGGGAGGAGGAACATATGCGAGGGCCTACTTCACAGACGAGCTCTCAGGCCTTTTATTAGCGGCCGCATGTAACGCTCCACGACCCCTCTGCTTTGTTTGGCTGCTCCTCACCTCGGCGTCAGCCCTGAAAGACGCCGCTTGACTGCCAGGACGCTGGGTAGAAAAAAAACACAAAACCCTTTGATTTCCTCCAAGTTGTCCTCGTTGCAAGCACACGGGAAAGGGCTGACAGAGGCGGGAAAAGAGGGGGAAGTCAATTCTGACCTTGTGTCTTCCTTCCGCAACGATCCAACAGCCACCCCCCATCCCCATCCCCCCCCCACCACCACCTCCCGTCGTGCTCCCCGCTCCTGCGAGAGCTCGGTTCACAGGACAGCCTGAGCGACCAGGAGGGCACAGACACCCCACTAATCACATCGGCAATTAGCGCGGGCTTCATAAAGCACCGCCGCCCATAAAACCGCCATTGAGCCGGGCGTCGTCGTTATTACCCTGCCTGCCCCGGCTTGCTAATCAGCCCCGTGCACTCGGAGGCAGACAGGTGCTGAATAACCCAGCGGTAATCATAAACAACGGGGTTTTCAGTTGATGTGCCTCGTATTACGCCTCTTTGTTTCTGCGGAGGAGTAAACATTTGCCAATTAAAGCTGTCTGGTCGATTAGGGCATCCGAAAGGTAATGAAGGCCTTGCAATACAAAGAGTCGGAGGGGACGGTAATGACAGCGCACACATTTTCAGCCGCCTCATAACGTGGTCACTCTGAGACCCAATGGCGGGTCCTGTTTGCGTGTCAGCGTCTCAAGTATATAGTCTCTTCTTATCGCAGGGCCGAAACAGCTTTCGGCTCGCGCCGCGAACCGTGGAAACTGTGTTGGACTGGCACATTAAAAACACAAACTCTTTCCAGGTTACGCAACAGAATTATTATCCGTTACAACTGGGATTTTTAATTACTATAATTATTTGTGTTTTTACGTTTCCTGGAATGGTTAGTGGTTGCGTTTTTGATGGGAGTATTTACAGAGACACCACAGAAATTCAAACAGTCCCCTAACGGAGGATGGGGAGTTGATGAGCTTTACCACCAGCAAGGCCTCCACTGTTTCTAAAAAAACGTAAACGTTCAGGTCAATTTCTGTCCAGTTTTAAGGCTGCTATTTTGTCAGACCTTATTCTCTGTAAGCGTTTGTCTTACATGTGGTCAGTTATCCCTGGAATCGGCTATGAAGCTACAACCTCAGAGATATGGGTTGGTTCCTTATTGTCACGATGCCAAGAGGGGTTTGGAACCCAAAAGTCTGAAGCAAGCCATTGGGGAGCTAGCCATGGCAGCTGAAACCTGCTCAAGGTGGTCGTGGTTGATGAGAGCCCGCAGCTGGAACCCTTCTGCAGATGAAGGCTAATTTGGTCTTTGCTGCCCCACTCAGGCGAGGCGTACAGGCTCAGGGGCAAAACGCTTGTGACCCTGAGATACCTGCTGAAGCTGCAGAAGGGTTCATCGCAGTGCGAATGCTCTGAAGAGCCTGCCACCAAGGAATACCATCAAGAGGAGTCACTCGCAACATCTTAAGCAGCTCCTGCTGTTTCTGCTTGTAGCAAAGCGTGTTTATTTCAGTTGTCACCTGGCGATCCTGATATTGGCTGTTGTGTTCGATCTCATTTGAGCAGCAGAGGTCAACTGGAAATGGCAGCCGCCGTGCTGTTATGCCAGCACCCTTACCGAACCAAAAAAAAAAATGCTTGGACCGAGAGTCCAGACATGTCGGTGTTTCACAAAAAAGGGGAACTAGTGTAATCCAGGTTATTTCTTGTGATTCAAACTCACAAACATCCCCTAAAAGCCTCACATGCAGAGTAGATGCTGATATCTACAGATGCCCCCTGTGAACGCATCACAGTGCAGGATCGGGCAGTCGCGGGTAACGCGGCTGCGCAGAGAAGCTCATAGTGTCCCCCTCAGCGCTACAGCGAACGCAGCTGCGACAGGGTTTATCCACTCCATCCATCCATCCATCCATCCATTATCCAAACCGCTTATCCTGCTGTCGGGGTCGCGGGGATGCTGGAGCCTATGCCAGCAGTCATTGGGCAGCAGGCAGGGAGACACCCTGGAAAGGCCGCTAGGCCCTCACAGGGCATATCCATACATATGTGAACGACAGCAACTTGTACACTGTAAAACAGTACACCATGTGCAATATGCAAGGTGGGTCACTAGATCAAGTTAGCCTAATCATAAGTCAGAGGGCTCAGTGGCGGTCTATGAAGGTCAAGGAGTCGGTCCTAGTCAGTCCCTATGCGGGGGACAGGGGGTCAAGGAGTTGGTCCCAGTCAGTCCTTGTGCGGGAGGCGGTGTTTGCAGACCAAAATACGACTATGGATAAATTATGTGCACATAGAAGAATGTCTGTAGATGCGGGGGGAAAAAAGCGAGATAAGACTATTATCAGAGTTGCATTGGTTGAGGCCAAGCTGGCGGTTGCCAGAGAAGGAGAGGAAACTTATGGAGAGGAAACTTATTGGTGGATTGCAGGAGATTTTCGGGTGCTCTTTCAGAGCTAATCGATTGAGGAATTATGCTGGTGGGTTAGCCACACGAGGTTAGCAGCGTAGCATTACTGGGTTGTTGCAAAAATAACTCATTGCCTGCTAAATTGGTTGAAATATGTGTGTGAAGCTAAAGACCAGTCAGGATATGATGTTTGTGATGTGAAGAGAACACAGCTGATGATGTTAAGCCTTTTAGCTGCTAATTAATGTCTGCTTAACTGCAGCCTTGATGCTAGGCTAAACATAGCATGCGTAGCTGCTCTTTGTGCCTGGGAAGCAAGCGTTGCAGGTGTTCAGCTGCAGGTTATGCATGTCGCAGTGTGTTCAGCTGCAGGTAATGCATGCTGCAGGGTGTTCAGCTGCAGGTAATGCATGTTGCAGTGTGTTCAGCTGCAGGTAATGCATGTCGCAGTGTGTTCAGCTGCATTTAATGCATGTCGCAGTGTGTTCAGCTTCGGGTAATGCATGTTGCAGGTGTTCAGCTGCAGGTAATGCATGTCGCAGTGTGTTCAGCTGCAGGTAATGCATGTCGCAGTGTGTTCAGCTGCAGGTAATGCATGTCCCAGTGTGTTCAGCTTCAGGTAATGCATGCTGCAGGTGTTCAGCTGCAGGTAATGCATGTCGCAGTGTGTTCAGCTGCAGGTAATGCATGTCGCAGGTGTTCAGCTTCAGGTAATGCATGTTGCAGTGTGTTCAGCTGCAGGTAATGCATGTCACAGTGTGTTCAGCTGCAGGTAATGCATGTCACAGTGTGTTCAGCTGCAGGTAATGCATGTCGCAGTGTGTTCAGCTTCAGGTAATGCATGTTGCAGGTGTTCAGCTTCAGGTAATGCATGTCGCAGTGTGTTCAGCTGCAGGTAATGCATGTCCCAGTGTGTTCAGCTTCAGGTAATGCATGTTTGCAGGTGTTCAGCTGCAGGTAATGCATGTCGCAGTGTGTTCAGCTGCAGGTAATGCATGTCGCAGTTTGTTCAGCTGCAGGTAATGCATGTTGCAGTGTGTTCAGCTTCAGGTAATGCATGTTGCAGTGTGTTCAGCTTCAGGTAATGCATGTTGCAGTGTGTTCAGCTTCAGGTAATGCATGTTGCAGGTGTTCAGCTTCAGGTAATGCATGTCGTAGTGTGTTCAGCTGCAGGTAATGCATGTTGGGAACATGTTTAAGCTCATGTGCACGTGAGAAAAAAGTTAAAGGGTCGATAAGTGCATCAGTGAAATTCATGTTTTCAAATAGGAAAAGGAAGCAATTTTTTTCCTTTGTTCGCTCTGTTTTTGTATGTTTTTGGTGGTGTCGTTTTTGGGAAATTTGGGGTGTGTTTTTGTCTTTTGTGTCACACTGCTGGGGGCTGGGGGAAACGGAACGAAAGAAATGACAAATTGTTCCTGAATTTAGTTCATTTTACTACAGTACTTGTGAAGTTTAATTCTGTGTGGACTCAAATCTTAATTATTTTAATGTGATGGACAATGGGGAAAAAAAGAAAATTCAGTCTGTTTGATAACTGCTATGCACACAGGCTTTTTCTTTGTTTTTTTGAGGGACGATTCTACCGTGCAGCTGCTTCCTCGCCACTGTTCCCACATGCCATCATCTCGTCAGACACTGCTGCTCATGGACGTTTTTTAATCCCAGGAGGTGGTAGGAACAGCTAAGGGACACCAAACAGAGGTCAATTATTTTATTTTGGTACTTTCCCCCTGAGTACTCAGGTTATGTTTTTTGGTTCTTGGGCCCAAGACAAACATTGTTAAAGGAATTTGCTGTTTTTGTTTCCAAGTTTTGCTGTTTTTTGTTATCTTTCCCTTATTCTTCATAAGTCAGTGGTCACGTGTGTGTTTGTATGGGTCAGAGGTCTTCTTTCTCCCACTGTGGATTCTACTACTACCAGTCCCCCTACCAGTCTGAGTGAAAGCTGAACCTTGAATCTGAGTGAACCTGTAACCAGATTTCCTGTAGGATCTTGGGTATAAGTTACTTGATGAACCCAGATTTAGACACCAAACCCAGGATCGCCAGCATAGATACCCCACCACCAGGGGAAGGTTACACAAAATGCATATGTTTAATTAATGTTTAATTAATTAATATGTATGCTGTGTAGGTTTTTGGTAGCCATACTTGTGCAGATCCTTCTTCAAATCAAACAAGTTGTGCAGTGGAGCCCCCTCGCTTGGAGTCTGAAGAGCTCAGCTTTGAGCAGCCATCTTCACCATCTGCTCCTGCAGTGGGAGTATCTGGGAAACAACCATCCTAAAGGTACGGTCACGCATGCGCGAAATTAACTGGCGAATACTCGCCTCCTTTCTATGGGCGAAGAGGAGGATGAAGCATTCGCTTCGGGGGGCGAACTAAATTTGCGTCTCCGCTTCGCGTGGAGTTCAACTTTGGTGAACTTTGACCGGCGAATTTGCAGCCTCAACCAGTAGCAAAGACGCGTGTGTGGTTGGCCCCACTTGGCCCCCACTTGGCTGTGGTTTTCTCAGGGAGCCAGGATGGAGGAGCCTTCGATCGTCGCTGTGTCTAACAACCAGCCGCTATTGTGCGACATTGCCCTTGAAAACTACATACTGCTCCGCAAGAGAGACGCTGCCCGGCTGGCAGCGAGTCGGGAGACAGGCATTGAAATTCAATAAATGGAGAGAAAAAAAGTATCAATAACACCAATTCATGTTTTGCAGTATACAAATATAACGTATTCTTCCTCCCTATTTGTCCATAAAACTATGACAACATGTAAGTGAAAACATTTTTTTTTGCTTGCTCTGGACTTCAGTGTCGCAAAATCAACAACCACTCATCTGTGACCAACAACCACAATCAAAGGGACAACAAACCAGCAGACTGATTTCTGTGTGCGTCACATCCTGCACTGCCCACCTTCAGCACGACAAGACACGAATTTCACCTCGGGAGGCGAAGGTCATTGGCCCGGATTCCGCATGTGTGACCGTAGCCTGCGCGGATGCGGGTGAATACATGTGCCGTAGTGCTGCAGGTCACATTTTACATCGCAAGAACAATATTTAGTGTGGAGGCGTCCGGGTGGCGCAGCGGTCTATTCCGTTGCCTACCAACACGAGGATCGTCGGTTCGAATCCCCGTGTTACCGCCGGCTTGGTCGGGCGTCCCTACAGACACAATTGGCCGTGTCTGCGGGTGGGAAGCCGGATGTGGGTGTGTGCCCTGGTCGCTGCACCAGCGCCTCCTCTGGTCAGATAGAGGGAGGGAGGGAGGGAGGGAGAACTGGGGGGAATAGCGTGATCCTCCCACGCGCTACGTTCCCCTGGTGAAAGTCCTCATTGTCAGGTGAAAAGAAGCGTCTGGCGACTCTACATGTATCGGAGGAGGCACGTGGTAGTCCGCAGCCCTCCCCGGATCGGCAGAGGGGGTGGAGCAGAGACCGGGACAGCTCGTAAGAGTGGGGTAATTGGCCGGATACAATTGGGGGGGGAATACCCCCCCAAAAAAATGCATAGTGGCGTCCCGTGTCAAAATGAGCCATTGATAGAGTACTACATGCAGGGACATCAATAGTAAACAAATGCTCAGAATAGTAAACAAACGCTCATACTGTCAACTTTTCGAATGGTTTCAGAGCACTGTTTCATAAACTGCACAGTGGAGTGTTTTTGTCGAGAAACGTGTTCCCTGTTCAAATGTTTTTGTGTTATCAAAACCTTATCCTGAGAGTAAACATGAAACAACTCTCCGTACACTTGAAATGTTTATCTGAGGTTAAACAATTTATTAATATCAGCAGTCACAACTTCAGTAGTATACCTTATTTGTCACATGTAAAGTCATCAGGCCATATTTCCTTCTCATGTCAATGCTGAAACTGCATATGAGAAACTGCTCTACCGCATGTGGGTTACGTAATCAGTTGGGGGGGGGGCACTTGTAATTTTTCTCTTTTCATGAATAATCTCACTCTCCATTCCATGACCTGTGACAGAGATGGTAAATGAGTTTCAGAAAGCTGTACAATCTTAACACTAGAACGACCGGGATCTCACTCCTACCTAAAACGACCATGGGCGGTCAAATTGACGGCCAGTTTTTTAAACTCTATATTCTGTCAAGATAAATACCCAATTGAGATATTAATGCGTTGCACATGTTAGTATGTCTGTTAGAAAACGACTGACACTAAAATTAACATTTTAACAACTTTAATACTATTTTTCAAGCAATTTAAAATCGCCGGTGTCCAACGCCTGTAAATACTGCAACGCCTCGGCGGCAGTCATGGAGTCTGAAACGGGGGCTGTACCCAGACATGTTGGAAATAATACCTGAAAAACAAAACGGAAAACACATACTGCTAATCAAACAAACGTAACAAGGCCTATAAAACGTGAAATGTAAAAAAAAAAAAAACAAACAAAAAACTGAATGTTACGAGAGGGAAATGACGCGAAAACACACTTGACATAACTTGCACGATGACGCGCAAATTACGCGCGATCATTTTGATAGTTCATAATCATTTAGGTAGATCTTATAACTTGTTTTGTGCAGTTGCTCGAAAACTCATTTTAATGCAAATATACTGTAGTGAATTCGGGGGGGCAACCACAGGAACTGCCGCAGCCGGGACGCGAACCCGTATCGCCCGCACCGCGGAAGACATCGCTAACCGCTCGACCAAAGGGTCCGACCCGTTAGCCAACGTGTCTGCTTATCCGTGTACGCTGCACTACCCCACTTACTTCGGGAAGCGCGTCCCCGTGAGTCGCCACAACCAGGACGCGAACCCGGATCTCCCGCTCCGCAAGCGACAACGTTAACCAGTCGACTAAAGGGTCCGACCCGTTAGCCATCCATGCACGTTGCAATATGTAACTTTAGGAGCATTCGGGGAGCAGCAGGTCTGTATTTTTTTCACAAAGTTATTAAACTTTGACAATCCAAAACGGTCATGTGACCGTCTTGGTCGTTCTAGTTTAACCGGTCTCTCTTGTCACGAGTCTGGACAAGCTCCGCTGCATACAGGTGGTGGTGGGATGGCGTCCACGTCTTCCTTGAGTTCTCAGCTCTCTCCCTCCTCTGTGGTCGTGCCTGATCACACTGCAGAGCTCGGTGCACAGCAGCTGTTTGAAGGTCGTGAATGTATGTGTCTGTAGTTCTTGGATTTCAAGGAGTACACTCTCCTCCGTTTCCAACAGCTGAGAGACACGCGGGGGGAAGGACGGTTTACGCGATGAATATAAATGTAGTACACAAAAATGTTCATGTCCAACACTGTTTACGCCACTGCTTGCAAAGCAGGACTCAACTTTACTTTTTTTTTCAGGGACATTCACCTCTGAGTTGTGCAAGAGCACCCACGCCAGACAGGACATTGTCCTGTCTTTCCCCGCTTATCCTGCTCAGGGTCACGGGATGCTGGAGCCTAACCCAGCAGTCATTGGGCGACAGACGGAGAGACACCCTGGGCAGGCCACCAGTCCATCACAGGGCCGACACACACACACACATTCACACCTAGGGACAATTTAGTACAGCCGAATCACCTGACCTACATGTCTTTGGACTGTGGGAGGACACCGGAGCACCCGGAGGAAACCCACACAGACACAGGGAGAACACGCAAACTCCACACAGAGAACGACCCGGGACGACCCCCAGGGTTGGACTACCCCGGGGCTCGAACCCAGGACCTTCTTGCTGTGAGGCGACCGCGCTAACCACTGCTCCACCGTGCCGCCCTGTATCGCCTCAAATATACAAATTAGAGATGTACCTTTCAGATTCAACAGAGGTATCTGATGATGGCAGGACAAACAATCTGACATCCAACTCACTCTGCAGGAGATAATGCAGGAGACCCTGTGCAAACAAAATACACCTAACTGAAATATATACACACGCATCATCACTGAACTATTGCTTTGACACAAACAAATTTCAGACTGGCAAAAGAGGCACTGTGCAACTATCGTGATGAATATGAATATGAATAAGTAAAAATCATGTTGCTGATGCGCCATACAAGTATCTGTAAACAAATATTTAGCGCCTTATCAGGCATCAATATGTTAATACAAGTGTTTGCTAAGCAAAGCCATCATGCAGTTAATCAAAGACAGCATCAGACTAATATATGTGATGCTGTGATGCGCACGAAAATACCAAGTTTGAGACAAAAGCAACGTAATACAGATCAGTATGACAGAAACTTACCGGTCCAACAAGATAAGTAGCCACGTTTACGTCAGTCCTCAAATCTCTTTTCATTCACCTCTTCTTCATCTCATCTCCTCTTTTCATCTTGAGGCGTGCTTTGGGTCGTAAATGCTTATATTGTTATTTGGCAAGTTTTCCTGCCTCTGAGGGTTTCGCAGGTTTAGGTTTGTCTGTGTTACAGCTACCGTTGATGAAACGTCCCTTGGCAAAGGTCCTTTGTAAAGCTGTCATACCTGCTTGTTAGGCAGAAAAATTTCACTTCTTACGAATCACTGCAACCCGCCTTATTTATTTTTCCTATACTGTATTAATCCCCATAGGGAAATTATGCTCTGCATTTAACCCATCCTAGCTGTGTAGCTAGGAGCAGTGGGCAGCTGCCATGCAGCACCCGGGGACCAACTCCAGTTAGTCTTGCCTTGCCTCGGTCAGGGGCACGGACAGGAGTATTAACCCTAACATGCATGTCTTTTTTTTTATGGTGGGGGAAACCGGAGCACCTGGAGAAAACCCACCGCAGACACGGGGAGAACTTGCAAACTCCAAACAGAGGACCTGGGATGACCCCCGCAAGGTTGGACAACCCCGGGGTTCGAACCCAGGTCCTTCTTGCTGTGAGGCAACAGCACTAACCGCTGGGCCTGCATGCCACCCTCTGTGGAGATTGTATAAAATTATACAGTATATAAATAGGAAAAAATATATATTAAATTATTCCTCTGTATATGGCTGCTATGTGTTGAGGATGTGATAAAAAACATCAGATATTGTGTGCATATCATTTGGGAATGTCACACTCAACAGAAAGCACTGAAATAAGCAGCTGCAACATCGTCCGTGATTCAGATTTGTTGTCAGTCAGCCATTGTCTTAGGTATGCCAGTCATAGAAAGTTTCAAAAAATGCCATTCATTTTCATGACTAGCGTTAAGCTTTAATTCTCACATGAGAGTAAATCCAACTCCTCGAGTTCATGTTTGGAGTTTCGGGGCATCGTCGGGGCAGGTAAACTGCTTCTCAGTCATGTGAGGGCCTCTCTTATCTGCGGCGCCTGTAATTGTAGCCTGGTTTCTTCCTCACATAGACCCAAACAGAACACTCTTCTAATGATAACAATAAATTAACTTTCTCTGCTCCACCGAAGCCCATAAATAATTAATTGGTTTGTTGAAGAGGGGCTGGTTTTGCATGACCAATTTGTTCCTTGCACCAGACAGTGTGATCGGATGCTGCTGCCTCAGCAGTGTGATTCAATTAAAATGGCACACTGGCAAAATATGACCTTTGTTTAGGAATTTATACTGACACATTTTCTAACTGATACGAGTTAGATAACATTTCTCACTCATTTCAATTAGGCCTGGCCCGATCTTATCAAAGCCGGAGCCAGATCCGTATCCGACAAGCCCCAGTAGATTCATGATCGTGATTGGAAAAGGAGGGGAAAAAATAAAACCACAAATTCTCTGCATAAACGGTGCTGCTGCCATGGTACGGGCCTTGCTTTATGAGATGTATTGCTGTAAATGCTACGTGTAATGCTGCCCCTGTTCTGCAGCACCAATATCTCCTCCACTGCTGCCGTCTGTCCTCTGCTTGTTGTTCGCCGCTATCATGCTGATGCTTTATCCAGTGCAGCTAGTGTTATACACATTCATCATAGTCTGAGTGCAACATCCTGTCCCGGTTTGCTCCAACATGGAAAGGCAGCAAAGGCTCCGATGATGCATTTTTTTTATGCTGAATGATTTCATGAAATGGGCAGCATGATGATACAGTGGTTAGTGCGGTCGCCTCACAACAAGAAGGTCCTGGGTTCGAGCCCCGGGGTAGTCCAACCTTGAGGGTCATCCCGGGTCGTCCTCTGTGTGGAGTTTGCATGTTCTCTACGTGTCTGTGTGGGTTTCCTCCGGGTGCTCCGGTTTCCTCCCACAGTCCAGTGACATGTAGGCCATTTGAATTGGCCGTACTTAAATTGTCCCTTGGTGTGTGTGTGTGTGTTGGCCCTGTGATGGACTGGCGGCCTGTCCAGGGTGTCTCCCCGCCTGCTGCCCAATGACTGCTGGGATAGGCTCCAGCATCCCCGTGACCCTAAGCAGGATAAGCGGCTTAGATAATGGATGGATGGATGGATGGATGGATTTCATGAAATGGCCCTCCTCATTTTGCCCCACCTGATCTTTCCAAAACTTTGGTAATCACAACAGCGAACATGTAATTCCATCAGAGAGAACTAAACATAATGAGTTCTCTTCATGGACCTTAGTCCAAAATAGTCGGATAACGTTCATATTTAGAGAAGAAGAAAAAAAACCAAACACAACAGCCATACTGGATAGTCATTATTTATAATCAATCGGCCCACCCCCAATCTCAATCTTCATTGGCAGCATTGCTATGCTAATGTGACGTTTATCCAGCGGGGGCCCAGTGAAGCCTGAAGGGTGGGTAACTGAACTTGGGGCTGGCCAGACATCGATTCAAATATTTTCCCCTAGAAACAACTTTCAAATTGCCCTTTACTGAGTTACTGCACCACTGACTACAGTAAACAAACTGATGTGTTCACCGTGTGGTAGACGCCGACAATACGTTGATAGTTACTAGTCAGGATTATACAACTATTAAACCAGAATGTCGACGCTCTTTCTGATCTACCCTACTGGATAACTGCATTTCTCTCTTATTTTTTTTTTTTTAGTGGCAGACCACAAGCCCACACAATGAAGTTATCACATCAAATCAGGATACCGACAGCCTAAGAGGAGGTCGAACCCTAGGCCGTGAAGTATGCCCCCGCCATCCAAACGGCCCCGCCCCCACCTGTCAACAACTATTACGATATGAATCTAAAAAAAATTTACATGGGGCGTCCGGTATTCTGTTGCCAACCAACACAGGGATCGCCGGTTCGAATCCCCGTGTTACCTCCGGCTTGGTCGGGTCTCCCGACAGATACAATTGGCCGTGTCTGCGGGTGGGAAGCCGGATATGGGTATGTGTCCTAGTCGCTGCACTAGCACCTCCTCTGGTTGTTCGGGGCGCCTGTTCGGGAGGGGTAGGGGGGGGAACTGGGGGGAATAGCGTGATCCTCCCATGCGCTACGTCCCCCTGGTGAAACGCCTCACTGTCAGGTGAAAAGAAGCGGCTGGCGACTCCACATGTATCGGAGGAGGCATGTGGTAGTCTGCAGCCCTCTTGGACCGGCACAGAGGGTGGGGCAGCAACGGGGACGGTTCGGAAGAGTGGGGTAATTGGCCGGATACAACTGGGGAGAAAAAGGGGGGGGAAATCCCCCCCCCAAAAAAGTGTATTATTTTTAAAAAATTACAATTACATAATGTGCACATCATCATACTGTCTGTATTTTCAGAGCAAATATTGGCATAAAAATAAAACAAATATTAAAAAAAAGTATTTGCTTGTCCATAGTTTTCTTTGTTTATACATCAGAGGGCACGGAGGTTTGGGTTTTTATGCCCACAAGAGTTTTTTGTTAAACTCCGATGATGAGCTGTATAGATCAGCAAGTGCCTAAAGATGCCTTATCCATGGATTTTCCAGAACACGTGCTCTCATTTAGACGCGCCATACAGGAAATCGATTCAGGATTTGGTGTACATTTGATTCTTAAAGCACCACTCCATATTACCAAGTGTGCCTGATGTAGCCACCGGTATTAAATTACTTCTTTCTCTATCTGTGACTGTAGCAAGCGCCGGAAGAACCTTCTCAAAACTGGAACTAATTAAAACCTATCCGAGAGGCACCATGGCTGGGCTGGCCATCCTGAATATTGAAAATAAACGCGCTCGCAGTCCGGACTTAAAGAGGGTGGTATAGGATTTTTCTCATCAATACGCCAAAAAATGTGCGAACACTCATACACTCATCTGCAAGCCTGTACAGATGCTGAAACAGATACTGTAGTCCTATTGAGGAGAAAGAAGAAGAATGAAAGCCGCTTTATTCTGTCATTGTGTTCTTACAACGACGTGTTCTCTGCATTTAACCCATCCTACTGTATAGGAGCAGTGGGCAGCTGCAGCACCCGGGGACCAGTTCCAGTTCTTCTTTCCATTGCTTTGCTCAGGGGCACAGACAGGAGTATTAACCTTAGCATGCATGTCTTTTTGATGGTGGGAGGAAACCCACGCAGACATGGGGAGAACATGCAAACTCCACACAGAAAGGATGTGGGACAGCCTGGGGTTCGAAGACCTTCTTGCTGTGAGGCAACAGTGCTAACCAATGGGCCACTGTGCTGCCCAGCTATTGAGAAGATGAACATGTATTCACAGTTGATGTAACATTTATTACTCGGTTTGAGAAACTGATTTAAAATAAACATAATTTGGCCCTAAAGGAAAAGCTTGTTCTATCTGTCTTCACAGTACAGTTGTGTAACAATCTGGGTTGAGTGGGCAGGTAGGCTTTATGCAATAACTTTGATAATAAAATCCGGCAAGCTGCGACAATGAGTAAAGAGGAGCAGTCAGATACCGAGTACTTTGGACAGATCCTGCAATCACACCTGTTGCGGGATCAGCACCTTTATGTTAAAAAGCTCCAACAGTTTAAAATTCAGACTACTCAATACAATTAACTCCATAATCTGTGTCCAGTATTCTAAAGTGGCCTGCTGAATTTCGTTGTGCGTTTCAAATGATAAGTACTCTCTGTATGAAAGATGTTAAAAGTCACCTGCTCTGTGCTGCAGGAAAGGGGCCCACTCAGGGTTGGCTGCCAGGGTGGGGGGGGTGCATGGGGCCTCAGATGTTTGAGTTACAGTGCTGGTCAAACCTCTAACACCGACAATAGTGCCATGCTGAAGGTATATACTAGCCATGACATCCGTCGCTCTGCTAATTAAGCATCACAGGACCTAAATGAGGGTTATTAGGTGTACAAGTGCAGTGTGAATGCTGTTGGTATCCCTTGTTATGCAACCCATTGTTGCCACATGATCAAAACCTTGACGCTTACTTGCAAAAAAGCAACTGAAATGGCTCCCACCTACCTGAACTCCCTCATTCAGGTCTACACTTAGTCCCGCTCACTATGCTCTGCAAATCAGGAATCAAACTACAAAAACCCATGTATTCAACATATCAAAAAAATAAATAAAAGAAAAGAAAAAAATCACTGTCCAAGAGCATGACTGCCAGGATGACTGTCGGAACTGCCAGTCTGTATGGGCTAGCAGTTAGCTTATCCTGCCTCGCTTCCACGTCCTGTCAGACCGCCCTCAGTGTTTCCTGCTTGGGTGCAGCTCCAGGCAGGGCCGTGGTCCCTGGGCCCACCGGACGCAGCAGACCAGGCTGGTGGTGGAACGAGTTACCAAACTCCATTCGATCCACTGAGTCCCTCTCCATCTTTAAGAAGAAGCTAAAGTCCTAGCTCTTTCTCGAACACCTCCACACCTGATGGTATTAATAAAAATAATTAGAAAAAAAAACCCTGCTTCTATGCACCCTATGCATTGCCTTTGTGCACTGCCTGTTGACACCTATGTCCTACCGGACTTGAACCTAGGTATTGTTTTGTTTTTTACACTTACTTGTGTTACTGTCTTTGATTTGTGTTGTATTAACTCCCAGATGTACGTCTCTTTGTATAAAAGTGTCCGCTAAATGAAACTGTAACATTGTAACATGACTTAGATTCATACTTTTTCCCCTCATTCTAACATGACATTACTATTGTCATTCAGGGGGGACCGCGGTGGGACAGTGATGTCAGAAGGATGCAGGAGATCTACCTCGGAGGACCGCAGAGGGACTGAGCCAACTCGGTGATTGCTCACTCGAGTTTCTTGTAAATAAATCATGGACCAAACCGAAACCGGAGCCACGGATGGATGGGTGTCTGTGCCACCACAAGGGCCTTGTCAATTAATGTTACATGACAGCCAGACACGACCCAACGCCGGTCTTCTGCTGAAACCCTCTGCCATTCACATTCATTAATAATGGATACGGATTTCTCTCCAGGTTTCGCGACCACCCAGTAACCCCAACCTCACCTCACTGCCCCCCAGCATCACTGCCTGCCTCTCTCATACACCCCTCACCAACTCATCGTCCTCTCCATCCTCCTCTCTTGTTCTCAGCGCCATTTTTGTTTCTTCTCTTTAAACTCTGATTCAATACCAAGAGATTGCGTTGCAGCAGAATCGGTGTATGATAGCCCGCAATTGAATTCCACTTCCTTTACTGATGCAAAGCAGAGGCGCCATACAATCTATAAATACTAACCCCCTTTTTCCCAGTAAAGAGTGATAATAGGCTCCGTGTGGGTGGATGGCAGGATAAGGGAGAGGGGGAGGGGGTTAGGAGCTAGAGAGAGAGAGAGAGAGAGAGAGAGAGAGAGAGAGAGAGAGAGAGAGAGAGACAGAGCGATCGCAACTGTGAAAGCAGTGACAGTGAAAGCGAGGAGGAGGGGAGCGAAAAATCACAAAGGTGTACAGATAATCTTCACCTTTGTATAGAGAGCAATATGTGCCTCTTAAAAATGATTCATTACCCCCAAGGTGTCTATTGCTCTTCTTTTCCCCTCTTTTTCTCTGCCTCAATTTTTCAACTGTTGGCTCTGGATTCGGCCGTCTGTCGCTGCCACTGTCCCCCTATTCTGCAAGACATCAATTAGCATTAGTGATACATCAGACGTGATATATCACTAATACTAATTGATGCTGTCTCACTGCAAATTCTGATGAGATTTGCAAGTCACGGTTATACGTCCTCATTTTGAGGGGTGAGGGAACGGGCTTTCTGTAACCCAGCTGAGTAACTGTAGTCAACGGCACTCTCCCTGCCTCTCTTTCTCACCTTGTCTGTATGCGTCTCTGTCTACTCTGAACCCCTCACTGCCCTCTTCTCCATGAGACTTGGTGCCTACCGCTCGTGCATTAAAGATGGGTTAGGCGACTTTCTTTCAGTGTTATTTGTGGAAAAACCTCAAATCCCTGTCACAGCTATGAGTAATTCAAACGGTCTGAGAGAAAATCCCCTGCATTTAAACCCTGCGTCTGTATTCAGGATCTCGAAAATCACACCTGAGCTCCCCTGATTGATTTAGGGGGGCTCATATTTTGGTTTTTGATTTTGATTTTGATATACTTTATTAAGCCCCATGGGAAAATTCATGCTCTGCATTTAACTCATCCTATCTGTGTAGCTAGGAGCAGTGGGCAGCCACCATGCAATGCCCAGGGACCAGCTCCAGTTCGTCTTGCCATACCTTGGTCAGGGGCCCAGACAGGTGTACTAACCCTAACATGCATGTGTTTTTAATGGTAGGGGAAACCGGAGCACCCGGAGAAAACCCACCACAGACACAAACAGAACATGCAAACTCCACACAGAGGACGACCTGGGATGGCCCCCAAGGTTGGACAACCCCGGGATTCAAACCCATGACCTTCTTGCTGTGAGGTGACAGCGCTAACCACTGGGCCATCGTGCCACCCCATATTGGTAGCTTTCAACTGATTAGGGACGCTCTCTGTGACAGAGCGGTGCTACTGCCTGTCAATCATTCCTGTGCACAGCCTTTCTGTCAGTTTTCTTGTCGTCAGTATGGAGTTTGTCCAGGTGGATGGACTAAATAGCTTTCATCTTAATAAATGCCCACCTTTAAGCACAAAAGGTGCTTTACAACATCGATGTTAGAATAACTAAAGCGATTTGCATAATAATAATAATTTGTACATACATAGATTTAACGACAACAGGAGTTTTGTCAGTCACAACAGCCAAACTCAGGCGTATGTGTAAAGCTGAGGGGGGCTTTCCGGGTTGCATGGCAGTCTATTCCATTGCCTACCAACACGGGGATCTCCGGTTCGAATCCCTGTTACCTCCGGCTTGGTCGGGCGTCCCTACAGACACAATAGCCTGGGCGCGCAAGATGGCGTCGTTCGACTTCCGACGTATGAGTACTTGCACAAGAAATTCCGGTCTGGTTTGTTGAGAGAAGTGATGGCTTTGTTTTACACTCGCTGTTTGCAGGACCTCGCTAAAATCACGGTCAACGCTGTGCATCACATCATGAGTGCTTCCTCGGTAGCTCAGACGAGCAAAAAAAGAAAAGGGGTTTAAGATGTATATTTCAAGCTACATCGACAACTACGAGGGTGAGTAACGGCATCGTTAGAACTATGCTAGCGCTAGCTAGCTAGCTAGCTAACTAACGTTAGCTGGCTGCCTTGCAACTAACATTACCTTGCTACTTTGTTTTTATTAGTCAGCTAATGTTGCTAACTTACATCTACGTTCAAAATCACAAAATCAGTAACATTATGTGTGTGAGAGAGGCATGGTGGAGGGTGGAGAGACTGAACAGGTGAGTTAATTTGGCAGGGACGATTAAATGAAATGACACAAATCAGACATACCTGGTGTAAAACCGAATGTCCTCATCGGAACCTGCAAATCGCCTCAAGCTGAATTTGGACTGTAGCTCGACAGTCTCGAGTTGTTTCTGGATCACTTCTATTTGTTTCCTCATTGACTCGTTTTGGGCCAGGGCATCATCCAAAGTGGCAGGATTAGGAGCCACGCAATAGTCATGCTCTTGCAGGCAACTGCTGACATCCATCTCATCAACAGAGTCCAGGGGCCTCGCGTATCAATCGTTGTGCGTACACACCATGGGATTTTTTAGCCCTTAAGTTTGTCTCAGAGACCAGTGTAGAACCTGGTTAACCCCTGAATTTAGATACCAATTGGCTAACACTGATGTCTTTGCGGGCCTGGGTGATTGCTCGTTGCAAGAGGTAGACACTAGCTGTTAGAAGGAAGGAATTACAAACAACCATCATGCTTTGCTGCTGACTGTCTGACAATTTGAAGGCTACAAAATTACATGGGTGTGTACACATAAATTTGCCCGTAGTAACGACTGATACATGAGGCCCCAGAGCCGGCAGAGGGGTGACAGCAGGACACTCCCGGCGCTGCCACACACCTAGCCTGGGTGCGGGTTTGGAGTACTCATTCCACGCAAAGTGTGGGGACAGTTACTTTCTTGAGCCTCCTTAACACACATGTAGCTGGCACAGCGAAATCACCCGGTTCAAAATGCCGGCTACACACGTTTGTACTCTTGGTGACAGTAAATGCATCGCTCTGAATCTTCGCTAGCCACTTAGCTCTTTCCTCGCAGTTATTAGGGAATGAATTAAAACTTAAAAGAGAATTATAGCGCGTCGAATTCGCACACTGTGGCACACAACAGTGCGCAGTGGAGCCCGATTCACGATGCTGATACTTGAACTCCCCTTTTTGCCCTGTTTGATTCATTGATTTTTTCGGCCGAAATTAAGATTTTGGATGGACAAGTTAGCAGCTAACTAATGATTCAGAAGTTCTTATGCAAACAGACACACCAGGAAGTTCCGCAGCGTGACATTAATGCACCGAGCCTATTGGCCGTGTCTGCGGGAGGGCAGCCGGATGTGGGTATGTGTCCTGGTCGCTGCACTAGCGCCTCCTCTGGTCAGTCGGGGCGCCTGTTCAGAGGAGGAGGGGGAACTGGGGGGAATAGCGTGATCCTCCCACGTGCTACGTCCCCCTGGCAAAACTCCTCATTGTCAGGTGGAAAGAAGCGACTGGCGACTCAAGTATCGGAGGAGGAATGTGGTAGTCTGCAGCCCTCCCCGGACCGGCAGAGGGGGTGGAACAGCGACTGGGACGGCTTGGAAGAGTGGAATAATTGGCCAAGTAAAATTGGGAGAAAAAGGGGGAAAATATTTTCAAAAAAAAATGTGTAGAGCTTGTTCGGAGGGAGGGGTTATGGGACGGAGGGAAGAAGCCTAGCGAATGGGGGTGGGGGGTTATGCCAGAATTGCTCACGTCTTCAAAGTTGCCTACCCTAGCTTTAAACCTGTGAGTGCTTAGTGCTGCATCATCATAGTCAGTCAGCTGAGAGACAACTTGACTGTATTTTCTAAATTGTATGCAAATTTATTCATTGATGAGTTTGGCTTGTAGATAGTGAATAAGCTTTTTGGAGCTTATTCAAGGTGTCATAGCAGGTCAGGTTTTACCTCGGTGACTGTGTTCAAATGTGATCAATAATCAAATTAAGGTTGTAGTTCATTTAAATTACCTACATGTTTTTGCAATAGTGCAATCTCCTCAATAATCTAAGTTTACAAGGCTCTTTGGATGGAAAGGATGCTTGTTACATTACGCGCGACCTCACGAAACTTTTCGGAAAATGTCTCCACTTCTGCTTTTTTTCACCTTGCCAAAAACTTTAGGATGTTAACTTCATTCATCTTACTGAGCATGAACATCGTTTCAATCTTGTTCCACAAGTGTGGCTGTTCGCCACCGCTCGCCAGGCCATCCTTTGTCCACCATTTCTAGGTCAGACGCCGGCAGGGGGAATCCATTACATTTTGGGGCATGCAACTCCCATTAAGGTGTGTACCAAAGCACATAAAATCGAATGAATAAAAAACCCAGCTCTGTTAATGGAATTATTCTTGCATTAATGTAGACCTTAATTTGATCAAGATAGTTCGATTAAGATGTTTACATGGCAGTTACAATGGTAAAATTATCGCCTTGATCTGATTAAAATCGAAATTTTAACATGCATGTAAACACACTGGGTTACAAGGATTAAAAATAAGTTTAAAAACAATTCAAGGCCTGAAAATATGCGTACAACCCAAAATAATTTTTTTTAAAAATGAACTAAAGGAAATCAACTTGGTAAGCAAATCCACAAGTCGTAATGTGAAGGAATGTAAAGGTGACGGTAGGTCACTTCACTGCTGATGTGGATGGGGTCTTTTAATGCCGGACACACTCCCTCGTTGTTCACAACCAATTCACCAGCCCCTCCCAGTCGAGACTCCCACATTGTTCCCCATTAAAACCTCCTTAATTGTTTCACTGACCTCCAAGCGGAACGACCCAATCACGCAGTAATTGTAGCCTGAAATGAATGTCCATATTTGCATTGTTCGCCTGTCACGGGCGACATTATTTCAATGGGTGTTGGGGAGAACAAGCTTCACGCTCAAGGAGAGAGCAAAGGCAGGCTTCCTACACACATTACAAATCAAATTGCTGGATTTTTCTTTTCTTTTTCTTTCTTTTTTTTGCCATGATGACCTCTTGCTACATTTTTTCCAGCACTTTTGTTACATTTTTCCGCAAAAGCTATCTCGAGCGTTTCAAAGCAAACTTTAATTTACAATTAATCTCGCAATCACTTGATTGGGATAGTCTATCTTCAAAAATCTACCTGGAATTTACTTTGACTCTGTTCAAAAGAGGATGACGTTTTAGGTTCCGGCGAGTTATATGTTCCGCTTCCGGTGTGGAAAGATGGCGGCGCGAACCCTACGTTTGCAGCGGCTTCGCGCAGTACCGACTACGCGGTGTCTTTGTTCACGTCTACACCTGCGTCTAAGTTGGTGTCGTCATGTGACGTTTTTATTTTGATCATCTATTTTCTTTTTCGTTTAGTGGCTGGGAAAGCCGGCGTTGGATCAGCTGAGCGAGCCTGGTCTGCCGCGTCCGGTGGGCCCAAGGACCACGGCCCTGCCTGGCGCTGCGCCCGAAGAAGAAATACCGAGGGCGGTCTGACAGGACGCGGAAGCGGGGCAGGCTAAGCTAACTGCTAGCCCACGCAGACCGGCAGTTCCGACAGTCATCCTGGCTGGCGTTCGTTCTCTGGACAGTGAAATTATTGGATTGTGTTGCACTGAATGGACTGTGTTGTTAATTGTTTGTGTTTATTTTTTCTCCCCGTTTTTGTACTGCTGATGGATAAAGGTATAGTCAGGTTTTTGCTCCTACCTAACACTACACTTGCCTGATTTCACCGTCACGATTTCATCTTTGCACCTTTTTTCACAGTTAGTTTCCCCGCTAAGTGTGAATGTCTGCTTACAATAGAAACCAGACTGTTAAGTGGCTGAAATAAATACCTCTATACACTCTTGGACCTAGATGGTCCACGATTGGACATGATTGCCCCATATCCATCATGCAGCCATGATAATTTATCTGTCTGCAATAATTCCACACAGCCAACTCTTTCAAGGTACACATTCAAGGACGCATCAGTGGATTCAAAATTGCCTGATAAAAGCAAGTCTCTGAAATAAAAATTTCCTCCAACCCTCTTTAGACGGACATCAAAACAGAATTATGTGCTTTTATGGTAAATAAGCAGAGCCCATTTTTGAAACAATGAGTGGCAGTCTCTCTCTCTCTCTCTCTCTCTCTCTCTCTCTCTCTAGTTTGTATGTGTACGGTGAGGGATAGAGGGTCACTCAGAGTAAATGCAAGATGACAGACTGATCTGTTGCATGTCTGTTAGAGTAACACAAAAAGAAAGAGACGTGTCAATTTGTTGGAGAACCTCTTACATTTTAGCAGCTGAAAGACTGGATTCGTGACATAACAAAGAGTAAAAATGAAAAATCACAAGCAGACGAAGGGGCCGCTCACATGTTGCGTCTAAAAACGGTTGCGCTACTTTCGCGTCTGACGTTACTAAGCAACCACAAACTGCAAACTGCGATGACGTAAGTTGACACGAAATGCAACGTCCATCCACCCATTAGCCAAACCGCTTATCCTGCTCGCGGGGATGCTGGAGCCTATCCCAGCAGTCATTGGGCGGCAGGCGGGGCGACACCCTTGACAGGCCGCCAGTCCATCACAGGGCCGACACACACACACACACACACACACACACACAGGGGCAATTCAGTACGGCCGATTCACCTGACCTACATGTCTTTCGACTGTGGGAGGAAACCGGAGCCCCCGGAGGAAACCCACGCAGACACGGGGAGAACATGCAAACTCCACATGCAAACAGAGGACGACCCCCAGGGTTGGACTACCCCGGGGCTCAAACCCAGGACTTTCTTGCTGTGAGGCAACCGCGCTAACCACTGCGCCACCATGCCACCCCCGAAATACAACAACTGGTTCAAGTTACAAGCGGTCTGCGGCAGTCTGTTGATTTGGCCATTTAATGCGGAACAGTTGGTGTAATTTAGCAGTAAGCCTCGCTGACTAAACTAACTTAACTAAGAAAAAAAGTCAAAACGAAGATAAATGTATGTCCTGCACGGTAAATCCCTCACAGAAGCTTCACTACCAGATTTGTTCTGGGACGGAAAGGGTGAAACAACAACAACGAACTTTAATTACATAGCACATTTCATACACGGGCAACGCAGTGGGCTTCACATCAAATTACAACACAATCGAAACACTCTTAAAACTGCAACTATGGAAAATAAATGTGCATATCATGTGCACAGGAATCAGCAGAACATAACGTCAAAATATACAAAACACACACACACGCTCAAGTCCTTTGGCGCTGATTGGTTAATTCTTGTCACATGACCTGCGGTGCGCCGGCGTCATCATCTCGGTGCGCCGCGGACGCGCCCGCAATAACAAGCGCGTCGCAACGGCGTCGCTGTCGGTTTTGAGCACGCCTGTCACGCGCCTCCACTGAAAATAATGAACACGTGCGCGCAAAAGACGCAACATATGCGAACGGCCCCTAAACTGCAGCGAAAGATGACCTTAGGACCTGTCTTAATTACGCCCACTGTGAATTCATGCATGTGCGCGCGCGCACGTGTGAGAGTAAGAGTGAGAGAGAGAGGGGGGGGGCGACTGAGAGACCAACATAAAGACAATTTCAAGGCCAGCTTGTAAAACCGAGGTTTAGGAAGTAAATGAGTAATTTTGTTGTTTTTTCTTAACCAAGGCTATAACGGTGGCAGTACGTAAGGCACTCACGAACAAAAGTCAACAACAATCTATCAAAACAGGAAAACTAAGTATAGGGGAACGTGTAATGAAAAAGATAATCCACAAACAACAACAACAACAAACCTGGGGGGTTGCATAAAATGCAAAATGATTTTATTTGCTAAAAATAGAAAGAACACAGTTTTCTAATTACCAGTGTAATGTTCCCCAAACGGTGCACAAACACAAAAATAATAAACCGAGATGATTGAAGTTCTAATCCAGTAAGCACGCTGCATGCCATTCTCCCTCCTTTATGAGGGGGGGAAAGGCAACAAATATATGGGGTTTTTTTTATTTCTTTGCCAGATTTCTATAATAAGTCAACATCCCGAGGACACAAAGTGGGATTTATTACAACTATACTTTTCAGCATTTGCACCTTTGAACTTCTCAATGTTGGTGGATCACGTGTCGGCAACCTCTGAACTTACTGAGCAACGACACACTCAAAACATGTTTCCATCAGAAAGTAATTTGTGTGTGTGTGTGTGTGTGTGTGTGTGTGTGTGTGTGTGTGTGTGTGTGTGTGTGTGTGCACACGCATGCACGAGAGAGAGAGCGCAAGAGAGAGCGAGAGCACGACAGCGCGAGAGAGACTTTCAACAATACTTTCACACGAAAATTACAACACAAAGACCAACATGGTCAGGAACATCAGATTCACAGACTCTAAATCATCTCAGGACACTCCCCGAGAGAGAGAGAGAGCTAGAGAGCGAGAGAGGCATAGAGAGTGAGGAAGAGCGAGAGAGTGAGGGAGAGAGAGAAAGAGAAAGAAACAGCCAGTGAGAGCCTAAGAGTATTTAGTATCTATCTTCCACATATTTCCTAACTTTTCAATTCTTTCTTTCGTCCCTTTTCATAGTGATCTTTCCAGAGGGGAAAAAAAACATCTCGCCTTCTTTGTGTTACCATCTAAAAGATGTCTCGATGCTTGTCCGCACCGCTACGAGTACGCATCCAGCCATGGTTGGAAGCTAATACCCGAACACTTGGTTCCTGAATGGACGGTAAGCACTGCTGACCTTGGGAAACATCACAGTGTGCGCCATGCTCCTTCGTCAATTAGCGCTACACTGGGCCTATTCATCTAGCTCGCTCAATTAAAATTCATAAGAACAGACGTGGCACCCAAGGTCGAGAAGAGATGCTTGCAAATGTGAACAGTAAGCGAGCAAGCTTCCCCCACCACCACCACCACCACCCCACCCCCACCTCCTTGACACATCATTCCATTTATAAACAGTACAGAAAGTTCAGTGGCTCTAACAGCCTGCTGCCAGGATGTGTAGAGGACAGAAACCGCACCTCCCTTGACTCACTTGTCTGTCATACCGCCTGTTCAACTCTGTGTGTGTGTGTGTGTGTGTGTGTGTGTGTGTGTGTGTGTGTGTGTGTATGTTTGTGTGTGTGTGCGCGCGCATATTTGCACACGTGCACAGTATACTATGCGCTCGTGCGTGTCTGTTCAGCATCTATTTATCTGTGTGTGTGTGTGTCTCTGTGTGTGTGCGCAAAGGTGTGCTTGCATGCGTGTGTATGGTTTGTGACACCCTGAGGGTCCCTGCGCTACCATCCACTAAATTAAACCTCTCCTCCCCTTCCTCACTTCTGTGAGAGGGACCACCTTCCAGGCTGCTCCCATCCTCACTTCCACACGCCGTCTCGCCACGCCAGCCGAGAAGCATTTGAAAAAACGTCACTCCCCAAAGCCCAGTGCAATTGCCCTGTTATTGTCCATTCATCCGCTGCTCGGGGGGGGGGGGGGGGTAAGTGAGAGTGGGGGGGGGGCGTTGTGGGCACTTCACATCCAAAAGGTACTGGAGTCTTAACAGCGAGCCGTGTATTAAATCCCGCTTTTACTCCCACAGACCAACTCAAATGGGGCAATTATTGAACACTGGAGTTGGAGGTTGGCTTAGCAATAACTAAACGCCTACAGTATGTTTGTCAAGGAAGAAAAAAAAAAGGATCGGGCATTTTGGTGAACGATGTTCCTGCAGCGGGGTCTGTTTCCAAGCCTGGAAAAGATCCCATATGTACGCTAGTTTCTATATGCATGGATGTCGTCACCTGAATATCGCCCGTGGGGTAGTTTTAACAGAATCAGACATTGTGAGCTATTAAACACCTGACATATGATTACATGGCTAATTAATCGTATAAAATATCACTCTTGTTGGAGCGAACCTCTCCGTACTGTACATCACTGCTTGTGTTTTCCTGTAGTCTCGTGACTGCAAGAGCAATATACCCAGCACCCCAACACCTCACACCAAAACATGGAGAACCACAAACTGCCATGTTAGAGAGAGTGGTAACGCTATTCATTACACAGCAATAACCAAGCCATATACAAGGGAATTAGACGTCATTCACATAGTTACTGAGTAACATATGAGTAAAATAGGGGCTTTTTTTCTATAGCTCGTGTTTGCTTCCTGCTGAGTAACATAAGCATAGTGAAGATAGCACCACATCCAATATTCACCTTATATTCCAGTTAAACAGCTTGTATTCCCGTTATCAGTAGCAGCAAGACGGCATACATGTGTGTGAACAACAGGGAGGACAGCAGGAGGATGAGGGTGCAAGGAGTAGAGGTGATGACGGCGTATGAGTTGAAATACTTGGAGTCAACTGTTCAAAGTAACAGGGAGTGCAGAAGAGAGGTTAAGAAGAGAGTGCAGGCAGGGTGGAGTGGGCGGAGAAGAGTGTCAGGAGTGATTTGCGACAGAAGGGTAACAGCAAGAGTTAAAGGGAAGATTTACAAGATGCTAGTGAGACCAGCTACTATGTTATATGGTTTGGAGACAGTGGCACTGACAGAAAGACAGGAGGTGGAGCTGGAGGTGGCAGAGTTGAAGATGCTAAGATTTTCATTGGGAGTGACGAAGAAGGACAGGATTAGGAACGATTATATTAGAGGGACCGCTCAGGTTGGACGGTTTGGAGACAAAGCAAGAGAGGCAAGACTGAGATGGTTTGGACATGTGTGGAGGAGAGATGCTGGGTATATTGGTTGAAGGATGATGAATATGGAGCTGTCAGGGAAGAGGAAAAGAGGGAGGCCAAAGAGGAGGTTATGGATGTGGTGAGGGAGGACATGCAGGTGGCTGGTGTGACAGAGGAAGATGCAGAGGACAGGAAGCGATAGAAACAGATGATCCACTGTGGCAACCCCTAATGGGAGCAACCGAAAGTAGTAGTAGTAGTAGTGGTAGTGGTAGTAGTAGTAGTAGTAGTAGTGGTAGTATTAGTAGTAGTAGTAGTAGAGGTAGTAGTAGTAGTACTGGTGGTGGTAGTAGTAGAAACAGTAGTGGTGGTAGTAGTAGTATCAGCGCGGTAGTGGTAGTAGTAGTGGTAGTGACGGTAGTAGTAGTAGTAATGGTAGTGGTGGTAGTAGTAGTAGTAGTAGTAGTAGCAGTAGTGGTAGTTGTGGTAGTATTAGTAGTAGAGGTAGTAGTAGTATCAGCGCGGTAGTAGTAGTAGTGGTGGTAGTAGTAGTAGCAGTAGTGGTAGTGATGGTAGTAGTAGTAGTGGTAATAGTAGTAGTAGTAGATTCAAGTTAAACAGCTAATTACTATTTATCCCTGCAAGACAAAGGATACTTGTGTTTGGTACAATGATTTGTGAATTTATCACATAGTACTTGATGTATATTACATTTAACAGCACTTTATAATTGATAGAGGCAAAGTGGAGCTACACATAATTATTACTCAAAAGTTTCTTAATATTTACAACTCTTCATAATTCAATTACTCAGACCCGTGCTGACTTGAGGCTCGGATCCTTCACGTTGGAGTTTTAGTAAGCGTGCTGACACCAGGGCCAGGGGTGATGCTGGTGACAGTATTGATATTTGACCACTCTAAGTCTTTTTGATTTGCAGATTATTTCATTTCTCCATCACATCAGTCTGTTTGTGGTCCACGGTCTCCTGCTCTATATAATACTAGTTGAATGTGGGCTACATGACAATTTGCTGCCAATCAATACATAATAGCTGTTATTTACATGGCTATGATTTAAACTAGATAGCTATTATCAGAGTTTTACACAATGTAAAAGCTAATTTGCTTTGGAGTTTCTACTTTCCAAACTTGTTGTAATTACAGACACGAGTGGATTAAAGTTGTGGATGTCAGTTGCAATGGCGGTAATTGCAGGACCTCCCATCAGTAAAACCAATCCAGTCTGAGTAGAGCAATAAATGATTTCAGTGGTTTGATCAAGTGCTGAGGGGCAAATCTCTGTTTAGCCCACGGCGTGGCCTGGTTAGCATCTTACTGGCAGCGTGGTGCAGGGCGAGGGAGGTGTCAGCTGGGCAAAATACAAATGAACCCCGGGCAGGCAGAGAATATATGAGCGGTCCTTTCATATCAGTAACTCTGCTCCAGGACCCCAACCATGACCCAATCCATGCACACACCCTTCTGACTGGATCCTCATTAATCACACAGCTTCATGTGACACAGAGTAATTACCCGTCTAAGAGGGACCCACACCGAATCACACACACAAATATAATACGTGTGTACACACGCGCACAACCCAGTATGCAATACACAGTATTTACAAGCCACGTACTGTAAAGATATGTGTAAATAACACATACAGCGGTGAATTGTATTTATGTGCATTTTATCAGAGTGGATTTCAAGGGTAGAGGCTGCAACTCACAGAGGGGTGTGTTTTTTTTGGGGGGGGGGGTGATGTGGGCAGGTCATGAAGCCCTCCTACCCAGAGAGGGAGTTGGTCTGTCTGGGCATGATGAAAACCTCCACCTGTCCTCATTCATCAAGCCCACCACACATATTAATTATCACAAACCTTCAGACTTACAGCAGAGGACACATACAAACACCCCCACCCACCCCCACACATACACATATGCTGTTGGTCCAACCCCAAGTAACACAGGACCCCCTCCCACCACCACCACCATCACCCCCTGTCACTTATTCACATTCTCAATCTGCACACACACGCTGCACCACATTTTCTAGTCAAGTGCGGTGGCACAATATTGATCTGGGTTGTAAGCGATGGTGGCAGACCGAGGAGGGAGTGTGTTTTTAAAGGAAGTCCGGACGACAGATACCACTAGCTAAAGCTAAGTGCCAAGGCTCCGGTGGCCCGAACCAGACAGTCCTTGCTTTAGCCGAGGAGCAGCACTCGAGTTTCCCCACACACTGATTCCCCCTGAGCTCGCGCTTAATTGGCAGGAGATCATTAGCTTGAGTTTAGCACTCTAATCTTTTTTTAAGCATTTTATAATAAGACGGAGACCAGCTTGTATCTGTCGAGAGACTCTTTGAAGCCCACATGACAAGATTAGAGTCCTCTAAATGACCGCCTTTGGTCCTCTGGTTGAGAAATCTCCCCCCGTTATCAGACGCCGCCGTCCTCATCCCTGACACCGGTGTGACAGGGGGCACTGACACTCTCAAAGGAAAAAAAAACAATTGACCAATTAAAGCGTCCACAAAAGATAAAACGTGTCATTAACGCGTCATCCGCGGCCAGGCTTTTAACCAAATTGGCCGGGGACTGCGCAGCGCGCAGGACCGGGCAGGGAGGACCACGCCTTCTCCTCTGCCCGTAGCAAAGCGAGAAGCTATCGTCAACGATCTGTGAAGGCAGTGGCAGCCACAGACACCGGGACAGTTAATTGATCTTCATTATGTTAATTATGACTGTGATATGGGCCAGGGAATGAAAAACGGGTCACACAGCTGAGTAATTCTTTCTGAGTGTATCCTGTCAAGCTATCTCCCGACCTTGAAACTAGTCTGGAAAGTAACAGCGCGTGTGTGTGTGTGGGTGTGTGTATGTGTGTGTGTGTGTGTGTGTGTGTGTGTGTGTGTGTGTGTGTGTGTGAATACAAATGTTTTTCAGGGACTGCACCCTTACTTGCTTATGTTCAGGCATACAACATATTTTGTTAAAAGTCTTATGGTGTCACCTCACATTGAAAAGCTGAACGTGTCAATGGTAATCCTTATCTTTTCACCCCCCAAGTTACAACAGTTTCATTAGTTCCTGTAGGGGCCTTGGTAGTGGTAACCCCTTCTCATAACCCCGCCATCTTCATTCTGGAGAATGAATCTTTAGTAAAGTGGTAAATGGTAGAAGGACTGCATTTATATAGCGCTTTTCTAGTATCTTGCTCAAGGACACTTCGACACGCTCCCTGCAGGAACCGGGGATCGAACCAGCGACCTTCTGAATACTAGACGACCTGCTCCACCTCCTGAGCCATGCCGGCCCGGTACTTTATCCCTTTTGTTTTCGTCATCTTAAAACCAGCCAAACCTCATCACAGCACTTCTTCATCTCACCCCCTACACTGTCAGTAGTAGTGTGTGTGTGTGTGTGTGTGTGTGTGTGTGTGTGTGTGTGTGTGTGTGTGTGTGTGTGTGTGTGTGTGCGATCTGTCCAGCCCCGGTGCACGGATGGCTGCACTGTCAGCATGCCTGGGCCCTGCCCTTGTGTTTGAATAAACACCATCTGAGTTGGCCGGTTGTGTATAATATCTGTCAGGAAGCTGCCACCCTGCGATCCTCCTACCCTGACCTTTGTCCCCAGAGAGGGGCCGATGGGAGTTCTGTGGTGACAGGGTTTCTCCCCTGTCGATCCGCGCTGTGATATGCCTAACACCCTCGTCCCAGTCCGCTCACTACTCGGCTGGCCTGTCGTCCTGCCCTGTGCATGGAAATGAGATGGGGCGTCTCACAGGATGGGGCGGATGGTCACGGGGTTAGGCACTATGGGGAAAAGCTTCAAACGATGTTTGTCGCAGAGATTGATGGTTCCTCGAAAACGCTGTCGTCATCTCTTCAGTTCTAGGAACTTTATTCCTTGTTGAACAACAATGTTAGCATCTTACTTTTAGGCAGTTGTATTTCCAGAGGATTCCTGGTCTGTTTATCCAGCTAAAGGCTGCAAGTGGGAGAATACCGAAAGTTCATCGGGTTATGCGCTTGCAGATGATGCATATTATTCGGACTCCCCTGAGTGAGTCTAATAAGTGCAAATGGGCCAGCTCCGCAAACAATTTTGGACGTCCGGGTAGCGTGGCGGTCTATTCCATTTCCTACGAAGACGGGGATCGCCAGTTCGAATCCCCCTGTTACCTCTGGCTTGGTCGGGCGTCCCTAAAGACACAATTGGCCGTGTCTGCGGGTGGGAAGCCGGATGTGGGTATGTGTCTTGGTCGCTGCACTAGCGCCTCCTCTAGTCGGTCGGAGCACCTGTTTGGGGGGGGGGGGAATAGCGTGATCCTCCCATGCGCTACGTCCCCCTGGCGAAACTCCTCGTTGTCAGGTGAAAAGAAGCGGCTGGCGACTCCACATGTACCAGAGGAGGCATGTGGTAGTCTGCAGCCCTCCCCGGATCAGCAGAGGGGGTGGGGCAGCGACCGGGCCGGCTCGGAAGAGTGGGGTAATTGGACGGGCACAATAATTGGGGAGAAAAAGGGGGGGGGGTTCACCACAGGGTTGCATTGCTGCTTCCTGTCTAATGGCTCCACTTGTAAGAAGCAAATTACCTGTCAGGCTCCTTCCCCATGTTTCCTCCACCCACTTTTGTCCTTCTCCTCAGAAAATCTGAAAAACGGCGGCGTCTGTCAAATCTACCCCCACCTACAGCACAGCAGAGCTTGTCAAACCCGTGTTTTAAACGGACTGTGGCACATGAGAGTTAAAACAGCGTGAAGGCAGCGCTGCGTCATGACTGACGGCTGGTTCGTCCGTGGCTCTTCACTTACTCCACTTTATATCGCGCCATCTTATGCGCGTGTCTCTTCAAATACGCCGGTGACGCCGCAGTGCATCATGGACACAAAGTCTTGTTTAACAACACGTGCAATCGGCTGAGCGTTTCAGCTGTTGAGATGTGGATGAACACACCTGCCCGTCATTTCCCCAGAGTGAGGCGAGCTAATTAAATACATTATTCAAGCAAAGGCAAGGTGTCGCTAAACAAAACCTAATTAAATCTAACTGTGTAGGCGAGAAAAGAGTTAATTGGTCATTAAATCTAATGAGATATGCCTTAAATTGATTTGCGCTCCTTTTATACCGGTGTGTAGGCTAAGGCCGCGACGTGTTTCATCTGGAAACGTTAAAACGAAGCCTGCATCTCCCCATCAGCTCAAAGTCAGTTTAACAGGATTGTTCGCCCTGATGTACCGAACAAGCTGGGAGGGGTTTATTCACCTGGCCTGTTCTAATGTACTCTTACGTACACATGCTTGCATGTGTGTGTTTCTGATGGAGCACCGCATCAACCCATCACCCCACCTCTTAACAGGCAATGTTCTCTCATTTATAAACGTGGCTTTTGAGCCAGTATTACGTTTCTGTTGAGTCAGAATGGGAACACACTTTGCATGGAAACTTTTGGGATAATTTGTCTGAGTTTTCCCTGCTGGGGCATTAGAACGCCTCAGCCCCCCCCCCAGCCCCCCCCCCCGACCTCAGAGGAGCGAGGCCTGGCGGTAATTCACCATCTGGATTCATACGCACACATTCTGGAAGCTGCACGTTGTAGCAGATCCCACATGATATAGTGTACAGAAACGTCCATCAGCTCGCCTCTGACTCCGCACTCGTTCCCAGCATGCTGTTTGTCTGCCTGCCCCCTCCTCTTCCTCTTCCTCTGTTTTTCCCTAGGGGAACTAAGACTCTTGAATGAATGAATAAATGAATGAATGTTCATGAGGAATTTAAGACGCTTTCAGGGGTTTACTGCCAGTTACCCACTAGAATTAGGCCCTCTCAGCATCCGGATAGCGTAGCGGTCTAGAGAATTTGAATCGCTGGTTCAAATTCCCGAGTTATCACCGGCTTGGTCGGGCGTCCCTACAGACACAATTGGCCGTGTCTGCGGGTGGGTATGTGTCCTGGTCGCTGCACTAGCACCTCCTCTGGTCGGGTCAGGGCACGTGATTGGGGGGAGGGGGAACTGGGGTGGAATAGCATGATCCTCCCACGCGCTACGCCCCCCTGGTGAAACTCCTCAATGTCAGGTGAAAAGAAGCGGCTGGCGACTCCACATGTATCGGAGGACGCATGTGGTAGTCTGCAGCCCTCCCCTGATCAGCAGAGGGGGTGGAGCAACGACCGGGAAGGCTCAGAAGAGTGGGGTAATTGGCCGTATACAATTGGGGAGAAAAAAGGGGGGAGGGAATCCAGGAAAAAACACAAAATATTAGCCCCTCTCTCCTCTCTTGCATGGATTTAACTTTGGTTTGTCATCCCATATGCTGCAGATGTGTTTATTTGCCTTAGCATTAGTTGTGGTTACGAGCAGCCCTTGACACCCCGCTCCTGTCCTCTGCTCGACTTTAAGGTACATTCCGCAACTGGTGCCTACAGCTGCTGTCTGCACCACCTCTGCCATGGTTTCGGTCAGACTTTTAACGTTTTTCATTTTTGTACTTGCGAATGAAAAAAAACAGACAGCGTGGCATTGTCTTCGCTTCCTTTTGAGGCATTCAGTTGTCTTCATTTTCCAAAACCAAAAAAACAAAAGGTTGACTGGATGGTGGGATACGTTATGATTCTGGTTGTCAGAAGAGGGCTCGTGTGTTGTCACAGTACTCCACAGAGCCGTGGCGGTGCATGTCATTACGGATTGTACCTTTAAAAATGCACTGCTAACGGTGAAGATGTGTCCGTGAAAGCAGAATATCCGCTGGCTTACCGGCATACCAATTCACTGCTTGACAAGTGGAAACACTGGCGGTAATTTAAAAGGGTAATACATTTTTTTCCCCTTTTTGAGCTGAAAGCATGTTGGTATTGGCCTACAATAGTAGAACTGATTGCACTCATGATGAAGTCAACAAAAAATTAGACACATGGTACGAATGCTTTGAGGGGGGAAAATCCATGCTTTCTCTTACAGGGGAAAACGCACATTATCTCCGGCTTGGTCGGGCGTCCCTAAAGACGCAATTGGCCGTGCCTGCTGGTGGGAAGCCAGATGTGGGTATGTGTGTCCTGGTTGCTGCTCTAGCGCCTCCTCTGGTCGGTCAGGGCGCCTGTTCGGGGGGGAGGGGGAACTGGGGGGAATAGTATGATCCCCCCATGTGCTACATCCCCCAGGCGAAAGTCCTCACTGTCAGGTGAAAAGAAGCGGCTGGAGACGCAACAACTATCGGAGGAGGCGTGTGGTAGTCAACAGCCCTCCCTGGATCGGCAGAGGGGGTGGAGGAGCGACCGGGACAGCTCGGAAGAGTGAGGTAATTGGACGGGTACAACTGGGGAGAAAAGGGCCCCCCCCCAAAAAACACAATGCACATTACAATCAACCACCTCCAAATTGCCTACGTTATATGGGGGCATCAAAGATGCAGAAACTTGGGGCGTCCGGGTAGCATAGCGGTCTATTCCATTGCCTACCAACACAAGGATCACCAGTTCGAATCCCCATGTGACCTCCTGCTTGTTCGGGCGTCCCTACAGACACAATTGGCTGTGTCTGCGGGTGGGAAGCCGGATATGGGTATGTGTGTCCTGGTCGCTGCTCTAGCGCCTCCTCTGGTCGGTCGGGGTGCCTGTTTGGGGGGAGGGGGAACTGGGGGGAATAGCGTGATCCTCCCATGCGTTGCGTCCCCCTGGTGAAACTCCTCGCTGTCAGTTGAAAAGAAGCGGCTGGCGACTTCACATGTATGGGAGGAGGCATGTGGTAGTCTGCAGCCCTCCCCGGATTGGCAGAGGGAGTGGAGCAGAGACTGGCAAGGCTCAGAAAAATAGATTAATTGGCTGGATACAATTGGGGAGAAAGAAAGAAGAAAAAAAAGGGGGGGTAATCCAAAACAAAAAAAAGATGCAGAAACTCATGATGTAGTCCAGCACATTTAGACCAATAAAATAGGAGGCGAGCAGAAAAGCAACACACGCACGTTAGCCTGCTAAATCCTCTGGGTAGACTTGTGAGAAGCTGGGGCGAGCTGTTTCTAGTGCCTCGCAATATACTGATATAATATTGATATTGTGATATGAGACTAGATATCTGGGACTTTGGTTATCGTAATATCGTAACATCACTTAAATATTGTCATTTTTCAGGTCTCAAATTCTGCATTACAGTAAAGGGATCAACTCCAGTTCTTCTTTCCCTTGCCTTGCTCAGGGGCACAGGCAGGAGTATTAAACCTAACGTGCATGTCTTTTCGATGGTGGGAGGAAACCCACGCAGCCATGGGGAGAAGATGCAAACTCCACACAGAAAGGACCTGGGACGGCCTGGGGTTCGAACCCAGGACCTTGTTGCTGTGAGGCAACAGTGCTAAACACTGGACTGCCGTGCCGCCCATATTCTGAATTTATTAGTCTGTTTTAGCGGGGTCAAATGAACACTGCGTGCCTCTACCTGCCTAGTCGTCATATCTACACAATTCTAATGATCACTGGCCGACATTTACTTATGGGGAAACATTTTATGAAAGCACTAATAGTCATACATATTATCATCACATTTATCGCCACATTGAGGTGTTCAGTCAAAAATATTGTTATATTTGATTTTGTCATTATATATTCCAATATAGTTAAGCCCTCGGTGTTTTACTACAGCATGGCCCAACACCACCATGACCGTACTCTGGTGCTTTTTCACGGCAAGGCGAAATGGTATTCAGCACAGAAAGTAACTACTTCAGTGGTATTTTAAAGGTGTTTAGCGCCTGGTTTGGTGTGGGATGGTTCCAAACTGTGCTCATTTCCGGATTTTTGACACTCTCAGATAACCGTGTTTTGCATTCACGTCACATCCAGTGATGCTGCATCTGGTAATGGTGTTGATATCCTGTGGCGTCATTAATACATCCTGCACCGATCCTGCAGCACGTATCGAAATCGCCACCAGCAGGCGTTTGTCCTTTTCGATCAGGAAAAACAAAAACAAAACATAAATATCTGAATCCCTGTCGTGGACAGTGGAGGAGACGCATCGCATGTGCGCCACGTTGATGAACAACTTTGGATTGCACCATCTGTTGTAGTCATTGTAGTTTTTTCCATGGGACTCCCTAGTCCTGATCCCAGCTCCACTGCTAATGGCAACACAAACGATGACCGCGCATGCAGCTCTTTGCTGGCACGACTCATGACAGCCTCAGCAGCATGATGGGAAAAAAAGGTTCTCGTCACCTCCACCACTTTTTTCACCTTTTTTAAAATGTGAGTAGGTGGAGACAGGCTCAAAACGAGTTCTTACTTACTCTTTAATATGAGAACTGAGTATAAAAGCACAAATTGTGGGGTGTTCGGGTGAAGGGTGGTTTATTCTGTTGTCTACCAACACGGGGACCGCTGGTTCGAATCCCCGTGTTACCTCCGGCTTGGCCGGGCATCCCTACAGACACAATTGGCCGTGTCTGCGGGTGGGAAGCCGGATGTGGGTATGTGTCCTGGTCGCTGCACTAGCGCCTCCTCTGGTCGGTCGGGGCGCCTGTAGGGGGAACTGGGGGGAATAGCGTGATCCTCCCACGCGCTACGTCCCCCTGGCGAAACTCCACACTGTCAGGGGAAAAGAAGCGCCTGGCGACTCCACATGTATCGGAGGAGGCATGTGGTGGTCTGCAGCCCTCCCCGGATCAGCAGAGGGGAAGGAGCAGAGACGCCCCCGAAGAGTGGGGTAATTGGCCAAGTACGATTGACAATCGGGTAGAAAAGGGGGGGGGGATTCCAAAAAAAAAATTACACAAATTGTTTGTCATGGTAAAAGTGGTGTTAAAGTTGTCCACTGCAAAATATAAACAACAACAGAACTGGAGACGTGCGAGAGGCTATCACAACTAGACTTCTACAACAACAGTTCCAGTCATTGATCTGTCACCACTTCCTGTCAATTGGTACCTGAAGCAGAATGCTTCATCCAGTAAAAAGCAGAGGAGTACCTTGGTTTTGTCGTACAGGCCATGATTGTCCAGAAGCATCTTCCTTTCCCATCGAGCAAACCTCCTCAGATCTCTTTCAAACTGCTGTGGAAGTGGAGAGTTGGTAGTTTGAAATCCAATACCTCTCATCACAACACAGTGAACACAGTGGATGGACTGGTGAAGCTGCTCTAGTTTTATTTATCTGCTGCAGAATCTGATGTGATTGTGATGCCTCTGGGGCTGAATTGCGAGGCGAATAAAAATTGACGAGTTTGACTTGAATGACGAATGCATTTAATCTTGTTTTCCTGGGTGCACTTTGTATCATAGCACAAGGCTGAAAGTTTTCAGAAACCAGAATTTACTGATTTTTCTTTTTTTTTGTGTAATATTGCATTGATTTACTACCGCTCTGGTTACAAGTACTGATATTGCTTTTAACCTGACAATGAATTATATTGACCTCCTCCTCTCCTCTTATTTTTACTCTACTTTATCCGTTTATGAACCAGCTTGGCCGTCCTCATGAATGCATTTTTCAGGAACAAAAACTGGAATGGCTCATACAAGGCCAGGTTTTGGCTGACACACAAATCTGATGTCAAACGTTGCCCGGATGTTTTCGAGTTAAGCAACTGCTCGGTTTTATCAGCGCAGAAATGTTCATTACCACATAATGCAGCTAAACTTTCAAAATGGACGGCTGATTGCACAAAATGTTTTAACTTTCAATCTGCAGCTAATTATTATGCCTCCAAGTTGGCTGATCAGGGGGAAAGATAACACATTTTGTTCATCAAAATGCAAAAATCAGTCAATGGGTGGAAACAGAAAGAGGGAGACTCTTTGAGAGGAGATGTTTAACTGCAATAGAAATTTTCTTACCCCGCTTATTTTTTTTTCCAGACCTAAGTAAGAGAATTTTTCTACAATATATCTCAGCTAATGAATATGAGCTTGCAAAATAATAATAACAATAAGAAGAGTTTAGTGACATCATTACTTAATAAAACCACTAAGGCTAGTCACAGATTCATTGATTACTGAATTTGGTTTAGTCCATGCAAATCATGTCATCGTTCATTACCAGTCCAAGTTATGGTGGTTATTCATTTTGACTAAATCATCTGGCTAATGTTACTTATAGGAAGTACTATCCAGAGGAAATGACAGAGAACACTGTATTCTCCTTGCCCCCCCCCCAGAAATCAGCCATAATTAAGGAAAAGTAGAAGTTCAAGGAACAAACAGTAGAGCCTCCATTTATCTGTGTAAAGCCATCTGCAACTGTTATATAAATATATAAATAAACATAAATATACGTATATGCATATAAACAAACTATATATATAAAAACTTGGTTAAAAGAAATGCTCAACGGTAGAGAAAGTGCTCAACAAATAAGGAGCAAAATAATCCATAAGCAATCATTGCTTATGGCATGAAACAGGCTTGTACTGTCTCATAAGGAATTTATTTGACTCACTGGATTTTATATATATATACAGTGCATCCGGAAAGTATTCACACCCCTTCACTTTCCCCACATTTTGTTATGTTACAGCCTTATTCCAAAATTGAGTAAATTCCTTTTTTTTCTCATCAGTCTACATACAATACCCCATAATGACAAAGTGAAAAAGGTTTTGTAGAAATTTTTGCAAATTTATTAAAAATAAAAAACTGAAATATTGCATGTACATAAGTATTCACACCCTTTACTCAGTACTTGGTTGAGGCACCCTTGGCAGCGATTACAGCCTAAAGTCTTCTTGAGTATGAAGCTACAAGCTTGGCACACCTATATTTGGGGTATTTCTCCCATTCTTCTCTGCAGATCCTCTCGAGCTCTGTAAGGTTAGATGGGGAGCGTCGCTGCACAGCTATTTTCAGGTCTTTCCAGAGATGTTCAATGGGCAATGGGGTTCATGTCTGGGCTCTGGCTGGGCCACTCAAGGACATTCACAGACTTGTCCCGAAGCCACTCCTTCGTTGTCTTGGCTGTGTGCTTAGGGTCGTTGTCGTGTTGAAAGGTAAACCTTCGCCCCAGTCTGAGGTCCTGAGTGCTCTGGAGCAGGTTTTCATCAAGGATCTCTCTGTACTTTGCTCCATTCATCTTTCCCTCAATCCTGACTAGTCTCCCAGTTCCTGCCGCTGAAGAACATCCCCACAGCATGATGCTGCCACCACCATGCTTCACTGTAGGGATGGTATTAACAAGGTGATGAGAGGTGCCTGGTTTCCTCCAGACGTGACGTTTGGCATTCAGGCCAAAGAGTTCAATCTTGGTTTCATCAGACCAGAGAATCTTGTTTCTCATGGTCTGAGAGTCCTTTAGGTGCTTTCTGGCAAACTCCAAGTGGGCTGTCATGTGCCCTTTACTGAGCAGAGGCTTCTGTCTGGCCACTCTACCATAAAGGCCTGATTGGTGGAGTGCTGCAGAGATGGTTGTCCTTCTGGAAGGTTCTCCCATCTCCACAGAGGAACACTGGAGCTCTGTCAGAGTGACCATCGGGTTCTTGGTCACCTCCCTGACCAAGGCCCTTCTCCCCCGATTGCTCAGTTTGGCTGGGCGGCCAGCTCTAGGAAGAGTCCTGGTGGATCCAAACTTCTTCCATTTACGAATGATGGAGACCACTGTGCTCTTCGGGACCTTCAAAGCTGTAGACATTTTTTGTACCCTTCCCCAGATCTGTGCCTCGATACAATCCTGTCTCGGAGGTCCACAGACAATTCCTTTGACTTCATGGCTTGGTTTCTGCTCTGACATGCACTGTCAACAGTGGGACCTTATATAGACAGGTGTGTGCCTTTCCAAATCATGTCCAATCAATTGAATTTGCTACGGGTGGCCTCCAGTCAAGATGTAGAAACATCTCAAGGATGATCAGTGGAAACAGGATGAACCTGAGCTCAATTTTGAGTGTCACAGCAAAGGGTGTGAATACTTATGTACATGCAATATTTCAGTTTTTTATTTTTAATAAATTTGCAAAAATTTCTACAAAACCTTTTTTGCTTTGTTATTATGGGGTATTGTGTGTAGATTGATGAGAAAAAAAAGGAATTTAATCCATTTTGGAATAAGGCTGTAACATAACAAAATGTGGGGAAAGTGAAGGGGTGTGAATACTTTCCGGATGCACTGTATATATGTGTATGTGTGTGTGTGTGTGTGTGTGTGTGTGTGTGTGTGTGTGTGTGTGTGTGTGTGTGTGTGTGTGTGTGTGTGTGTGTGTGTGTATGTGTGTGTATTATTATTATTATTTTTGCTCTTTGTTTGTTGAGCACCTTCCCTACCATTGACGGTTTCATTTAATGAAGTTTATATATATATCAACACGGATACAGGAAAAAAGATGTTAATGCATAGCAGTGCAGGCCTGTTTCGTGCGTCTCACACTCATCAGCTGCTAATGTGGTTCGACAAAGAATCATAGTTACGTTGCCCAGTGTCACGCCCCTAATTTCGTTGGACAGCAACCAATCAGATGGGGAAACATTCAAACGACAACAACCAATGGGGTAGGTACTTATGATGCACAGCAAGGAAACACTACAACCAATCGGACTGGGGTTTGTTTTGAAAAGTATTTAGGGGCTTTGAGTTATTTACCCCTCCATAACTAAAGAGCTACTAAACAAAGCTAGTGAATTTACCTCAACATACACCAAAATATCCCACCAAGACAGAGGCATAATAGCCCATGCTAAAGAATCAATCGTATATCACAAAGGAATCCCATGGCAAAAGCAAGGTAACAGCAAATCTGACGTGACCACGGGCAGCTTCGATGGGGCAGAGACCTGTGAGCTAGTGGGCTTGTACTTGTTGTCCCAACTACAGGTCCTACATATCAACGTGGGGCTATATAGAGACGACGGGCTGGCAGTCTGCAACAAACCGGCAAGAGAAGTCAAGAGAATAAAAAAGAAAATGTGTAGTATATTTGCAAACAATGGACTAAAAATTTCAATTGAGGCTAACAAAAAACAGATTGACTTCCTCGACATCCCATTAGACCTTAGAAATGGTACATACAGGCCTTACATGAAGCCGAACAATATACTGCAATACATCCACAGAGAAAGCAATCATCCACTGTCCATTTTGAAAAATATCCCAGTGAGCATAAACAAGACACTCTCATCTTTATCATCCAGCAAGGCCATCTTTAATGAAGCAGCCCCCCCATACCAGGAAGCCTTACAAACATGTGGAAATGATTTCAGACTTAAGTATAATCCACCACCAATTAGCCACAGCCAGCACCAACAGCAACAAAAAAAAGCGCAGCAGAAGGTGTTTATACCATCACCTGGTATAACCCTCCCTACAGCAACACCGCGTGGCCTCTAATATTGGAAAACAAATTTTCAAGCTTTTGGATGAGTGCTTTACCCGAGACCATCTACTGAGAAAAATATTCAACAGAAACACTGTCAAAATGAGCTACAGCTGCATGCCAAATGTCCAGCAGGTTATTTCATCCCACAACACAAGCATCATGGCCAAGGCACAGACCCCCTCACCGCAACCAAACACCTCCAACCGCATATGCCGTGTTAAGGCATCGTGTCCTCTTGAAGGCAAATGCCAGATAGAGGGAGTCATCTACCAGGCATCAGTGACAAGAGAAGACAACTGCAATGTGGACACTTACGTGGGATTAACAGAGGGCCGTTTTAAAATGAGGTTTAACGCCCATATGAGTAGCTTCAGAAATGAGCACATTAAAAATGCAACGGCCTTAAGCCGCCACATTTGGTCATTGGTAGACAAGAATATCAGTTATTCTGTCTCTTGGAAAATCCTTGCAAAGAGCAGTGCATATTCAGTTAGGGGTAAAAGATGTAACTTGTGCTTGGCAGAAAAGTATTTTATTATTTGCAGACCTGATATGTCCACCTTGAATAATAGAAACGAATTGGCCACCAGTTGTAGACACCGAAAAAAATATCTCCTTTGTAACTATAAGTAAAACGTCTTTATTATCCCCCCCATTAGATGAAGCACATATGACATTTATTAGGGTTTTTTTAAATATTTTTTTAATATTTTAACTGCCTGTCCTTCCAACTGTGCTCCAACACCACCCCAGTATATAATTCATATAAATCACCTTGTTATATTTTTAATGCACGCCATTTCAACAGTGCCCTGGCCCCTAAATGCTTTTCAAGACAAACCCGAGTCCCATTGGTTGTAATGTTTTCTACCCCTCCATTGGTTGCTGTGCATCATTAGTACCTACCTCATTGGTTGTTATAGTTTGAATGTTTCCCCATCTGATTGGTCGCTGTCAAACCGAAATTAGGGGCGTGATGCTGGGCAACGCAAACTGTATGATTCTTTGTTGAAACACTTTAGCAGCTGACGAGTGCGAGACGCATGAAACAGGCCTGTACTGCAACGTATTAAAATATTGTTTCCTGTATTCGTGTTGATATTCCGCTCCTCATTAGTTGAGCACTCTCAACACCATTGACGGTTTTGGGAGAAAAAAAACGCTATATATATATATAAACTTAATTTAATATAACTATATGAATTTAGTATAACTTCATTAAATATAACATATATATATATATATATATATATATATATATATATATATATATATATATACACTCACTGACCACTTTATTAGGTACACCTTGCTAGTACCGGGTTGGACCCCCTTTTGCCTTCAGAACTGCCTTAATCCTTCATGGCATAGATTCAACAAGGTACTGGAAACATTCCTCAGAGAGTTTGGTCCATATTGACATGATAGCATCACGCAGTTGCTGCAGATTTGTCGGCTGCACATCCATGATGCGAATCTCCCGGTCCACCACATCCCAAAGGTGCTCTATTGGATTGAGATCTGGTGACTGTGTAGGCCATTTGAGTACAGTGAACTCATTGTCATGTTCAAGAAACCAGTCTGAGATGATTCGAGCTTTATGACATGGCGCGTTATCCTGCTGGAAGTAGCCATCAGAAGATGGGAACACTGTGGTCATAAAGGGATGGACATGGTCAGCAACAATACTCAGGTAGGCTGTGGCGTTGACACGATGCTCAATTGGCACTAAGGGGCCCAAAGTGTGCCAAAAAAATATCACCCACACCATTACACCACCACCACCAGCCTGAACCGTTGATACAAGGCAGGATGGATCCATGCTTTCATGTTGTTGACGCCAAATTCTGACCCTACCATCCGAATGTCGCAGCAGAAATCGAGACTCATCAGACCAGGCAACATTTTTCCAATCTTCTTTTGTCCAATTTTGGTGAGCCTGTGCAAATTGTAGCCTCAGTTTCCTGTTCTTAGCTGACAGGAGTGGCACCTGGTGTGGTCTTCTGCTGCTGTAGCCCATCTGCCTCAAGGTTCGACGTGTTGTGCGTTCAGAGATGCTCTTCTGCATACCTCGGTTGTAATGAGTGGTTATTTGAGTTACTGTTGCCTTTCTATCAGCTCGAACCAGTCTGGCCATTCTCCTCTGACCTCTGGCATCAACAAGGCATTTTCGCCCACAGAACTGCCGCTCACTGGATATTTTCTCTTTTTCGGACCATTCTCTGTAAACCCTAGAGATGGTTGTGCATGAAAATCCCAGTAGATCAGCAGTTTCTGAAATACTCAGACCAGCCTGTCTGGCACCAACAACCATGCCACGTTCAAAGTCACTTAAATCACCTTTCTTCCCCATTCTGATGCTCGGTTTGAACTGCAGCAGATCGTCTTGACCATGTCTACATGCCTAAATGCATTGAGTTGCTGCCATGTGATTGGCTGATTAGAAATTTGCGTTAACGAGCAGTTGGACAGGTGTGCCTAATAAAGTGGCCGGTGAGTGTATATGTAGCTTTATTGACAGCTGATGATTGCTTATGGCATGAAACAGGCTTGTACTGTCTCATAAAGAATTTACTTGACTCACTGGATTATATATATATATATAAACATATTTTGACCTAAGAGCACTTGAAAAAGTCTAGCGGTAGTAAAGATGCAAACTTTTAAATCGATTGCAGAATTGAGTTTTCTAAAATAATAATAAAAAAAACATCTACTTCAATCCAGTATCTGCAATGCTTCTGATTAGTTTTTTTTTTTTTTTGCTTCTAAATCTGGTCTGGGACTGCACAAGCATCCATACCCTGGAGCCCGTCCAGCCAAGGAGAGCAAAAGCGTAGCGGTCTATGGGCGGTGACACAATGTCCACCCGCACTGCCCTCCAGCCCCGGTCGTCCCCCTCCTCCTGCTGGACGCCGCCCTCCACCCGGCTGCCCTCCAGCCGCAGGATCAGGAAGCACTTTGGGAAATGATCCATGGCCTCGAACTTGAGGCAGGGGAACTTGCTCATATCAAAGGTGGAAGCCTGGTAGTCACAATACAGCAGAAGACCCTGTTGGAGAAATGTGAACACAGATCTCTGAATAAAAGCAGTAACTTAACTGGTAGTTTTTCACTGGTCTCAGAAATAGTGTATACCATTCATAATTCCCACCCTCTTAACTTCTAATTACTCCACCTTCCTTTGATGATTTACAATTCCAAAGACAGCAAGTTGCCACTTCAGAATGGCCTCGCGCTTCCATAAACAAGACTGACGTGCAAGTCAACAGCAGTCGTTTTTTTTTACCTTTTCATCCCCCACTTGGCATTTTGCCCATAAATACCAACGAGGAACACTTGTTTTTAGCCTATCTCAACCCACTCACACATTTTGAAAAAGGCAACAAATTGGTGGAAAGTAAGAGAAAAATCAAGTCAAGTCAAGCTTTATTTATTTAGCACGTGTCATACACAGGGCAACACAATGCGCTTTGCATGAAGTGACAATACAATCACAACACGATGGTAAAAGTGCAAAGGTAGAAAATGAATATGCATATCTACAGGTTTTAGTGCCGTTATATAGGAATCAGAGCTGGATATACAAACATCAAAATATACAAACATACACACACACACACACACACACACACCAAGATCTTCGCCACAGGCTGTTGTGAAAAGTAAGGTTTTTAACCTTGTTTTAAAAGAGTTCAGTTGAGATCGCTGGTTCGAATCCCTGTGTTACCTCCGGCTTGGTCGGGCGTCCCTACAGACACAATTGGCCGGAAACCAGATGTGGGTATGTGTCCTGGTCGCTGCACTACCGCCTCCTCTGGTCGGTCGGAGCGCCTGTTCAGATGGGGGGGGGGGGTAGCGTGATCCTCCAACACGCTACGTCACCCTGGCGAAGCCCCTCACTGTCAGCTGAAAAGAAGCGGCTGGTGGCTCCACATGTATCGGAGTAGGCATGTGGTAGGCTGCAGCCCTCGCCGGATCAGCAGAGGGGGTGGAGCAGAGTCCGGGCAGCTCGGAAGAGTGGGGTAATTGGCAGGATACAATTGGGGAGAAAAGGGGGGGGGATCCAATTTTTTTTTTTAAAAGTTCAGTGCGGGGACCTCTCTCAGGTCCTCATCAGACCGGGCGCTCCATCTACTTGGGGCGTAAGGGGTCGTGGAGGTGTTGGATTAGGGAGCGGGGCTGAAAGGTGGCAGTGCTGTAGTGCAACGTCTCACCCCCCCAGCTCCTCACAGGTGCAGCCACAGAGTTGAGCCGGCCAGCGCCGGCGCGTGGCCTTTTAAGTCGGGTCACATTTCGCCGGTCTGAGACGCTGGACGTGTGCCGGCAGCAGAGTACGAGATGTCGTGTCTTTGAACGTCCTCATACGACTTTGACAACTTCAGGGCGGGTGTGTGTGTGGGGGGGGGACCATAATGTGAATTTTTACGCAGGAAGATAAAGGTCTTGTGGGTTTTCTTCCTCAAAGCGGCCGTTGTGATGCGGTCGTCTTCTTTGCTGAATTTATCGCCGGGGTAGTTACTAGTTACCACCCGAGGGAAACGTCAACATGTCTTCAGCTAAGACATGTGATTAAGGCTTTACAACCCCTTTATGAGACAATATAATCCAAGCACGGGTAGTTTGTCCAAAAATGTGGCTTAAGCACCTTAGCTTAAGCCACGCTGCTGTGGGGGGTGGTTACGGCCACGTTACGGCCACGGCCGTGTGAACGCAACCATAAATGAACGTAGCGTGTCTGTGTTTTTGTTGCTTGGCGTCAGGGACAGCATATAATGGGTTTTCTCCCTTGCTCTCCCCCCCTTCAGAATATAGCACACGTGTCCTCCCTACCCAGTGCACATGTCAATCCTCAGTTGCAAGAGACGCAAAAAGTTGCAGATTACCCTGCATTACACAACATCCCTGACAAAGGTCGCCAACGAGAGTATAAAGTGTTTAGTTTCAAGGATTTCATCACAAATGTAGCTCTGTGTGTGTGTGTGTGTGTGTGTGTGTGTGTGTGTGTCCCGTCTCCTGCAGGATGCAGAGAGTGGGTTAGAGCACGCATGCGCACTGTGCTTTTCGGTATAGCAGAAAATTGCCGAATAAACACGTTTTTATGGCAGATTTCTTTTCCAATATTTTTGCTCGTATTTTTTTTTTACATTTGTCTTTCATTCTTATGTAATATTAAGTTTGCTATTCTTGCTCTTTCAATCAATATTAACACCTATAAACTGCAAATAGGGCGAGATTGGTGGTGCAGTGGTTAGCGCTGTGGCCTCACAGCAAAGAAGGTCCTGGGTTTGGTTCCCGGCCGGCTGGTCGGAGTCCTTTCTGTGCGGGGTTTGCATCTTCCGGTTTCCTCCCACAGTCCAATGACATGCAAGTCGGGTGAATTGGAGATACTAACTTGCCCCTGGGTATGAATGTGTGTGTCTGCCCTGTGATGGACTGGCAGCCTGTCCAGGGTGTTTCCCCACCTTCCGCCCAATGAGCGCTGGAATAGACTCCGGCGAAATGAACGAACTGTAAATAATAAACTATATATATTATCTGTGTTTGTCACTGACTTATAGTCATACAATGTGTGTTTATACATGCTATTATGTCTTTTTTTGGGGGGTGGATTTTCCCCCTCTTTTTCTCCCCAACTGTATCTGGCCAATTACCCCCACTCTTCTGAGCCGTCCCGGTTGCTGCTCCACCCCCTCTGCCGATCCGGGGAGGGCTGCAGACTACCACATGCCTCCTCCACTATATGTGGAGTCGCCAGCCGCTTACTTTCACCTGACAGTGAGGAGTTTGGATCACGCTATTCCCCCCAGTTCCTCCCCCCCAGAGCAGACGCCCCGACCGACCAGAGGAGGCGCTAGTGCAGCGACCAGGACACAGATCCACATCCGGCTTCCCACTTGCAGACACGGCCAATTGTGTCTGTAGGGATGCCCGACCAAGCTGGAGGTAACACGGGGACTTGAACAGGCGATTCCCATGTTGGTAGGAAATGGAATAGACCACCACGCCATCCGGACGCCCACTATTATGTCTTCTATAAACACACCATGATGAAGAAGTTGGTAAAATACTCTATACATCCTGGAGAAGTGTGAGGCACAAAGGAAAATGGTAGGGATTTCCTTTAGGGTTAGGGTTAGAGTTGGGGGGGGGGTGCTGCCCACAGCCCTTGTCCCTCATGTCTATGCATGGTATTGTTAACTTGAAATAACTGTCAAAAAGGGTGTGTAAAACATCGCCACTTCCGATCATGACTAAAAGCGGGGGTAGCAAAAAGACCACCAATGCCGGCGAGAGGGCACGGTTCGGTGTGAGAACATCTCCTCCGACTTCTCGTCTGCTCTGTCACCAGTGTAATGGGGAACCCAGTGAGGAGAGAATATGCAGGCTGAATGGTAAGACCCGACTGCGAGACTGTTCCTCAGTCAGTCACAGACAGAGGCTGAGCCCCGTCGCATCACGCAGGGCTCCACGCCACGGCTAGCAGAAACCTCAGCCAGGTCAGATGCTATGAGGGGGAAGGAGAGAGGGATGCTGATAAGGAAGTGTTGGAAAAGAGAGACAGAGTAGACAGTGAGATGAAGCTGGGAAATAAAGGTCTTAACCTGGAGGAAAAAGTCGGAGATAGAGGGAAAAGGAATGGAAACTGGGGAGACAGAGCGAGGGTCTCCAGATTGATTTCTTCTGGGCTTCGGCCTGGCTGATTATGCCTCACCCTGGATCCAGGAGTGCTAAGGCGATTAACATTACAAATTGTCAATTTAATCCCTGCAGCTAACGTAATTGTTGGTATACTGCGCTCCTCTCGCTGGCCATAAATCTGCCATTTGCTCCTTAAAGGGCAATAATTGGGAAGGGAAGTGCAGCAAACCAACCACTTTTTCTGCCTGAGCAATGGCTGAGGTTAATCACAAAACATTAAGCACCTTGTCAGCACAGCCCGAGCAGCATGTGCTTAACAGTCCTGCCTGTCCGTCTGACTGGGCCCTACTTATCAGAAGAGGACAGCGCTTCCCAGAAGGCTCCGGGGGAGGTGGCAGTGATGGAGTCATTAAATGACAATGAATGTCCTGAGTGACACCCAGCGAGTAGATCCCTGAGAAATCAACAGACCCCCCCCCCACCCCTCACTACTTTGGCACCTCTAATTATCTTCAGGTTTCAAAAGGGTGGGTCGTCAGGGTGAAGACGAAAATCCCCCGGTGTCGGGCCCGCTGGCCGCACCCCTGGAACGAGCCGTCTCGTTCCGCGGCTCCAGATAACCCCGGTAGGCAAGGAGGGACGATTCTTAAAGTTCCCTTTTCGCCAAAGTAAAAGCTTAGCTCAAGGCGGCGGCGGTGGCGGCGGCTCCCACTTCAGTAATGAAGCTCGAATGACGGCATAAAAAGATTTAAACACCGCCTAATCTGAAATTAAAACCCCACCCCGAGACATATTTGAGACAATTTGCAGAAGACTGTCTGCAACCCAGCTCTAACATACGGCAGTAAATGTAGGGCAATTGTTATTCTGTCAGATATCTTGGGTTCCCCTCCTGGCGGTACAGCTCCCTCAGCTTTGACTCGTACCGAGGCCTTCAAGAGAAAAAGTATTAATGAGATGTGGTGACAGTCGCTCGAAACGTCAAGCGTCTGAACTTGGATGCCCCTCGTTGTGAGAGGCCCGTGGCCCTCCCGCAGACATTACAGAGCCGTTCCATGCCTTCGCTGTGTCTATCGGTCTGTACGTCCCCCGCCCCTACGTCTCCCTCTGACACACACACACACACACTAACAAATGCAGCGTAAAAACAGGATGTCACAAAGTTCTCGTCTCAGCGGTGCCGAGGGCTGTTTAGCCCAAGAGCACTCTGTAATCATCTCCCACGCAGCAGGTGATGTCAGCGAGCATCTGAGAGTAAGCTTATTCCACCAGAACTGTTTACAGAGGGAATTACGGAGGGGGACGGTGGGAAGATAATCTTTCCCCTCCAAAGCTTTGCCTTTCAGTGGTAGAAAAGAAAACCTGTTAATTAAACACGACTTTTAAAATTGTGACCGTAAAACTCGCCTTTTTTTTTTCCTCCCCGGGTGATTTTAAAAAAAAATATTTATTTAAATATATATATTTTATGGCATTTTTTCTCATGACAGTAAGACGAGCGGATGCAGCAACCGGCCATCACCGTGGCCGCCGTGGCCACCGGAGGACAACGAGCATGTTGCTGTCGGGGGAACGCCAGGCATTGTGATCTAATGTCACATTTCCTGTGACTCAGTAAAAGAGACTTCAAACCCGGCCTTCAAGTCACAGATTAGCGTGTGTTAGCTTGGTGTGTTAGCTGGGTATGTTTGAACTGTGCTTTGACTTTGATTTGAGCTTTGGCAAAGGAACCAGACTGATTGCAGAAGGGGGGGGGGGCAAGAAAGCGAGAGAGACAGCGAGAGAGAGAGAGGGGGGAAAGTGAGTATGTGTCCCCTCAATGTCGATGAAAGTAAACATCGCTGTTAAGATTTCAGTTGGATCATAAAGTGACCAGCTGCCTGCAGCTGTAAGATAACCTCAGTTGTAAGGCCAGCTTTTGTTGAATCGCTGATTTTACTGGCGGCAATTAGCCCCCAGCTCCGACAATACCGGCTCTCATCACACACAGTACAATAAAGGCCGAGCTGAGCCGCGTTGTAACGCCGAGCCGCACGGAAGAAATGGCACCCGCGCCGTAGTCAAGAGACCGGGGTGATAGATGAGTGGAAGATGATGCACGGTCCCCTCAGTCTCTCCATTACTATTACCTGGGCAAAGCTGAATCTCATCTGTCTAGCACAGGAGCTAGTGGCTGACCTTGCCTCTGCCCCAAGTTATGTTTTCAGAATCAGCAGGAGGAAGGCAAAAAAAAAAAAAAATTGATTTTTATTTTCAAGGACATTCCTGGATAGATGTATTTTTAACTCTCTCCGAGTTCAATGGGGTGCTGAGTGGATGCTGGTAATGGGGAGGTGATGACGGCGGCGGCGGTGATAGTGATGGGGAGGGGAGTGGAGGGTTTCCGTGATATCAGGCGTGAGTGAAGACACATGGGACCTGAGGGGCATCGATTGCAGATGACAAGGTTAGACGACTTAGAGTCAACCTCTGCTACCTATATTTAATCAGTGTCTCCTGCGCTCCTGTCCTCACAGACGGCTTCCATTCCATTCCCAGTCCAGCCCGGTGCGGAGGGAGCAGCACAAATTCCTATTTCTTTTTTTTTCTTTAATTGTTATTATTGTCATTCCTGGGGGGGACAAAAGTTATCACCATGATAGTGGTTTTTGCTTTGAATGAATTAGCTGGACCCGGCCCATAGGCAGCATAAGGAAGTATTCAAAACCGTGTGTCATAGAGAGCCATGTGTATGCAATTCTAATGCATCGCTCCACCAGTGAGTCCACTGGCCAGTCCTCCTCTGTCTGATTGAAGGTGTCTTCCTCTGTAAAACCAGCTGCTGCAGTGCTGGGCTAGAGAGAAAACCTGCATAGACATGGTTCTTCATGGCGTGCCCACGGCACATAGTCCGCTGGCATAAGGGCTATGACTGTGATAGCCTGCAGCACAAATGGCAATAAAAGTAGAAATGGATATTCACTGTCAGTGCTCACCCGGTTTGCACACACACTGTGAGAGCGACACTCCGATGACAATAGAGATGACAGTGTCGAAAGCCTCATGACGATCAGTGTTACATTAGCCTTGATCCATGCATGGCTTTTAGGAACGGCATCAAGCACCCACAGCCGAAATGTCAAATGTGGCTTGAGGGCAAAGCTAGCTAAAGGAAATAAAAATGAAAAGGATTCAGAGTAGTACTTCATTTTATATTACCGGACCCAGCCACACACACACGCAAAATCCCTGGAATATCTCAAGTTAGAATGAGACTACAGAACCCGCTGATGCTACAGACGGGAAACATTTGCAGGATGACAAAAAACCCTGGGTTTAAAAGCCAACATCACGCCTGCCAAGGCTCACTTGGTTGGGGGCTGCATTGAGCCAAAGCACTCAGCTAAATGCAGAGAGGATCCAGAGTGTCACCACAGACAGGTAAGGTCCTGGCCTCATAGCATCTTTGTTTGAAGTTACAGTTTATCAAAAGCTGCGGAAAGTGACAGGCCTCATGGTCAACAGGCCTACTGCACTAAAGGAATACAGGCTGTTCATGTTTCATTCTAATTCATCATTATACGTGATCGTTTCAAACCCCCCCCCCACGCTGTGCTTTTACTATATATATATATATAAAACTTTATTAAAAGAAACACTCAACGGTAGGGAAAGTGCTCAACAAATAAGGAGCAAAATAATCCAGTGAGTCAAGTAAATTCTTTATGAGACAGTACAAGCCTGTTTCATGCCATAAGCAATCATCAGCTGTCAAACTGACATTTACCAACACCATTGACGGTTTCCGGGGGGGAAAAAAGATATATACGTATATATATATACATACATACACACACACATGTATATATATATAACACATATATGTATGTGTGTAAATATGTGTGTAAATATATACGTATACATGTATCTAAATTATTGAACCGCATAACTTTTAGTGTAGTCTTGCACACTGCTACTTTCACCGTTTTAGTATTAGTGTTATTTATTACCATTATGTATTGTTTTTATTTATTGCTATTATTCTTAGTATTGTGTGACTGCTGCTTTTTTATCATATTGTTAGTTTTGCTACTTGTATGCTTGTCTTAATCCTCTATTCTTTTATTCTTCTTTTAATTATTTCTGCTGCTGTAGCACCTGAATTTCCCCACCTGGGGCTTGATAAAGTTAATCTAATCTAATATACATTCTAAACACACATACACACACAAACAAACACACAAAGACAAAAGACACTCAAAATGATGAACAGAGTGAGCGTCATCATATCATAGCAGATAACCATGAGCAGCCTCCGAAGCTGTAGAGGCAGTGTGTGTGTGTGTGTGTGTGTGTGTGTGTGTGTGTGTGTGTAGGACCAGAATAACGAAGGAGAAGTTTATTTTTAAACCCGTATGACAAGTAGAAGCCAGCAGCCAAAGTAGAGACTGTGGGTCCCACTCTTCATCAAATACCTATGTCCTCTCACCACCCGCTCTAAGCAGTTGTTTATTTTAGGGAGAAGAGGGATGAAGATGGCATCGCCATAAAAAAAAAATCCTATCTCACCCTGTCTTAGATTTTGTAGAAAGAGGTGCCCAGCATCTATAAATATTTTTTTCATTATTCTGATTTTTGAATAAAGCTGCATAAAGGCCAAATCGATAAACGGAATTCTTGTGGTCAAACAGTCTTGCAAAACTTTCAAAATGGATGCCAGATAAAAAGACAGGGTGAAAACACTGATGTAATGCGACGACCCTAACTCTGGGTGACTCATAACTACTGTTTTAATTACAGCCGCGGCACTCAGACCTTCACTATTGTGTAATCAGATAAAAGAGTTTGCATGCTCTGGGTTTTAATTGGCTACTTGGGGAGTGTGGTGATAGTCCAACAACTGAGATATTAGCAACAAATAACTGTTCTCATTTGAGTACAGCCAATAATTAAATCATTATTTCTATGTAACAAAAGCCATCGCACCTCTCTATGCTTTATCTCTTTCACACACATTTTCTGTCCCCCACTTGCTGTTTGCTCGCTCATCCCTTCTTTCAATCAATTCCTGTCACTCGTTCCTTCTTTTTTAATTCTTCCGTTTTCTAAAAAAGGGCCTGTTTCCTATTGAGATGTTCTCTGGCACTGTCTGCGGTTCTTTTTTTTTGGGGGGGGTGTGGGGGGGTTCTCCCCAACTGTGCCCGGCCAATTACCACACTCTTCCGAGCCGTCCCTGTGCTGCCTTTAAAGTTAAGTTAGTCATTTAAATAAATTAGGTAAATAAGTCCGTTTTGGGAACCTCAGAATTGCATCTCTGCTCTTCACAGATGATGTGGTTTTGTTGGCTTCCTCAGAAGGAGACCTCCAGAGTGCACTGGGGCAGTTTGCAGCTGAGTGTGAAATGGCCGGCATGAGAGTCAGCACCTCCAAGTCTAACGCTATGGTTCTCTACCGGAAAATGGTGGATTGCTCCCTCTGGGTTGGAGATGAGTTGTTGCCTTTAATGAAGGAGTTCAAGTATCTTGGGGTCTTGTTCACGAGTGAGGGGTAGGATGAAGCGGGAGAATGACAGGCAGATTGGCGCAGCATCAGCAGTAATGTGGACATTGTACCAGACCGTTGTGGTGAAGAGGGAGCTGGGCTCTCAAATTACCAGTCACTCTTCGTTTCAACCCTCACCTATGGTCTTGAGCTTTGGGTAGTGACCGAAAGGGTGAGATCGCGGATACAAGCGGCTGAAATGAGTTTCCTCCGTAGGGTGTCTGGGCTCAGTCTTAGAGATAGGGGGAGGAGCTTGGACATCTGGAGGGAGCTCGGAGTAGAGCTGCTACTCCTTCACATCGAAAGGAGCCAGTTGAGGTGGTTCAGGCATCTGATTAGGATGCCTCCTGGGCACCTTCCTTTGAAGGTTTACCGGGCACGGCCAACTGGGGGAAGACCCCGGGGTAGACCCAGAACTCGCTGAAGGAACTACATGTCCAATTTGGCCTGGGAATGCCTTGGGATCCCCTAGGTGGAGCTGGAGGGCATTGCTGGGGAGAGGGATGTCTGGAGTGCCCTACTTAGCTTGCTGCCACCGTGACCTGACCTCAGAAAAGCAGCTGAAGATGAGATGAGATAAAATATAGGAAAAGTCTAGCCTTGTGTGTTTATTGGGGGACTTTTGGATGTTAACTGGCTGTCTAGCTTTGCACAAGAGTACACGATGCGGGGGCAGTACAGTCCCAGTCGCTGCTCCACCCCCTCTGCCGATCCGGGGAGGGCTGCAGACTACCACATGCCTCCTCCAATACATGTGGAGCTGCCAGCTGCTTCTTTTCACCTGACAGTGAGGAGTTTCACCAGGGGGACGTAGTGAGGGAGGATCACGCTATTCCCCCCAACCTCGAACAGGCGCCCCGACCGACCAGAGGAGGCGCTAGTGCAGTGACCAGGACGGGACATATACCCACATCCAGCTCCCCACCCGCAGGCAGACATGGCCATTTGTATCTGTAGGGATGACCAACCAAGCCGGAGGCAACATGGGGATTCGAACCGGCGATCCCCGTGTTGGTAGGCAACGGAATAGCCCGCCACGACACCTGGACGCCGTCTGTGGTTCTTGATAGCCCTGCTAAGAGGCCTGGAAGTAAAACACTCCCATATTGTCCTTTTTCTTTTTCTCTCACGTGCCTTTTACTCGCCTTCTCCCAAGTCTCTTTCTGTCAAATGCTGCTCTCCTGAAGGAACTCAAACCACCTTCCCCTCAAGATTTAAATAACGAGGCCGCTATGAACGAGTCTGATTCATAATAGTGGAAAAGTGACCACTTCTATTATTCCCTTAATTATGGAAACCATATGGATTGGGCTGAGATATTCATTTAGTAAAATGATTAATATTCAGAGTGAGGCAGGCCAGTGTATGTGGGTGAAGACAAATGACTCTCTCCTGAAGCTGGAGGAGGAGAGAATCGGGACTGTCCTCTGTGATGTTGTGCCTCTTTTCAGCCTGGAGCTACCAATCATTATGAGACTGACTGAAAATTTCAATGAGACCGTCTACACGCCGACATCAAAACAGGCTTCATCTTCAATATTCTGTTATTGTCGTAATCACCTTCTCAAAACCACAAGACTTACTCTGATAACCGGGATATCATTAAAAAAAAGCTGTCACTGTTGTGTCTTGCGTCTTTTCTGACTCGTTCTCATGTCTCAGGAAGCAAGAATGTTTTCTCACCAGTACAGACATTAGTAAAATGATGCACTGGTTGGCAGGCTGGTCCAGATGATTATAAAACGCCATCTCGAGGGCGTCCGTGTAGCGTAGCCGTCTATACCATTGCCTACCAACAAGGGGATCGCCGGTTTGAATCCCCGTGTTACCTCCGGCTTGGTCGGGCACCCCTACAGATACAATTGGCCGTGTCTGCGGGTGGGACGCCGGATGTGGGTATGTGTCCTGGTCGCTGCACTAGCGCCTCCTCTGGTCGGTTGGGGCACCTGTTCAGGGGGGAGGGGGAACTGGGGCAATAGCATGATCCTTCCATGCGCTACTATATCCCCCTGGCGAAACTCCTCACTGTCAGGTGAAAAGAAGCGGCTGGCGACTCCACATGTATCGAAGGAGTAGGCTGCAGCCCTCCCCAGATCAGGGGAGGGGGTGGAGCAGCGACCGGGACAGCTCGGAAAAGTAATTGGCCGGATATAATTGGGGGGGGGGGTCCAATAAATAAATAATAAAAGGCCATCTCGTATTTTGAAGATCCAAGGATCAAATATTTCAATAACCACTGTTGTGACAGCAAGGTGTCCTGTTGCCAAGTTCAAGTTCAGTTTTATCATCATGTGTAGTGGAACACAACTATATTCTTTGGCTTTGTCTCTCTCTGTCTTAACACAAGGGACACAAGGACAAAGGACACACCATCCCTACACCAGACCTACACAGACTCTGTACACAGAATTCATACATTATATACACAATATAGAAAAGTACACGATAGCACAACAATGTAAGGTGTATATGGGTGCATCAGCTGTTCAGTGACCTGACTGTCTGTGGAAAAAAAAAACTATTACTGAGATGGGTGGTGTGTGAGTTGATGCTCCGGTAACGTTTTTTAGAAGGAAGGAGCGAGAACAGAACATGAGTGGGGTGTCCTTAATGATATTTTGGGTTTTCATTTTGCAGTGAGTGGTTTGATTAATATGAAGTTGTGGTAGTTCCATGCCGATGATTTTTGCTGCTGTCTTTCCAGTCCTTTGAGGCAGTCTGCAGTCCTTAGCTGTCAGGTTGCCAAACCACACTGTGATACAGCCTGTCAAGACACTCTCCATGGTACTGCGATAAAAGTTCATAAGAGTTTTGGTACTCATACCAAAACTCTCGAGACTCCTCAGAAAATACTGTCTGTGATGTGTGAACCAAGAAATCTAAAAATCTAAAACAATTTCAATAGATGAACCATTGATGGAAATAGAAAGGTGATTTTCTCTGATCACATCGCTGAGCTACTTCCTGGTTGAACTTGCAGGAAGGACTAGCCTATACATATAGTATATGTATAGGTAGCAGTAACCATCCATAAACTACCCAACCAGTCATAGATAATGAGAATTCCTGTACAAAGTCTAACTGAAGGTTGTTGTTGTTGTTGAAAGGACAGGTTTAAGGGCTCTGTTCAGTTGCCTGTTGTGGTAAAGCTGATTCCAGGAGTGGTCTCGTGTCCAAGATCTCCAAAATGAAGCCGTGAGTAAAATGGTATCATAAACAATAGGCATGATGGCAGAAACTAAGAAAATATAACCCAGGTTGTAAAAAAAAACCCCAGAATTTCCTTTAAGTTCTTTTAAGTTTTTTTCCCCTCTTTTTCTACGCAATTACACCTGGCCAATTACCCCACTCTTCTGAGCCATCCCAATCTCTGCCCCACCCCCTCTGCCAATCCGGGGAGGGCTGCAGACTACCACATGCCTCCTCCGATACATGTGGAGTCACCAGCCACTTCTTTTCACCTGACAGTGAGGACATTCACCAGGGGGACGTAGCATGTGCGAGGATCACGCTATTCCCCCCAGCTCCCCCTCCCCCCTGAACAGGCACCCCGGCCAACCAGAGGAGGCGCTAGTGCAGCGACCAGGACACATACCCACATGCGGCTTCCCACCCGCAGACATGGCCAATTCTGTCTGTAGGGACGCCCGACCAAGCCAGAGGTAACACGGGGATTCAAACCAGAGATCCCCGTGTTGGTAGGCAACGGAATAGACCGCCATGCTACCTGGACGCCCCGTGTTCTTTAAGTTTAGGGTTAAGAGAAGGTAGTGATAAAACTGTTTGGCTATCTTGGATAGAGACTCTCCCCTCAGCCTCAGAATGGGTAAAACCATTCATGCCTCAGGTGTCCGCTGATGCCACAGGTACATCAGATAAGACACAGTTTCAGTTGGGTTGGGAAATTCTCATTTTCAACCAAAATAACACATCTTGTAAAAAAATGTACATTTTTAGAGCATGTTTTATTTATACTATATCACAGCTAACATTGCCTTAAAATGTTTATTACCCGATTTTTGCACAAAAAAACCCAATTTTTGTCTTCTTTTCATTACACCAGCTCACTCGGTTTCACAGAAAAATATTGTTTTTTTTTTTGTTTTTTTTGCTGTCTTTACCTTTTCAGGTTTGAGTTGTGTATATCTTTCATACTGCTGTGAAATAGAAATGATCCTTGAGTGAGCACACCTTCTGTGGTTATCCACATGCCATATTAGAGCTTTTTCAGAGTACTTACTTGTTTTCTGAATATTTTAATGACAGTGAGCAGCAGGTCCTCCTCCTTCCCCGGCTCAGGTGTAGTCAGGAGAAAGTCCACGTCATGACCAAACTCCTTCCCCCTTGGGACACAGAAAATTATGTATGGTATCACTCGTATTCACCCACTGTGTCCAAAATATAATGACAAGATATCTCTTTTAGTCACAGTCCTTAACTGATGCATGGTGAATGTGGCAGAAGGGGCTGTTAAAAGCAAAGAGCATGTTAATGGCAGTGACTTTTCTCCCCATTATTCAAACTGGCAATTTGTCCCAAGTTGTTAAATCTAAAGGCGAGCTTTTTGTTGCCACAGCTGTCAAAGAGTTTTAACTTTTATGCGAATCCTCATTTTCCCCCTAGATCAGTGTAATGGGGCATGTCCATAAGGAGCACGGCCTATTCATCAGCACTGCCATAGGTAGACCGTGGTTCACATGCACTCCTGTAAAGTCATTATCAAGCGGATAATCAGATGGGAAAAGAGGTTTAGAGGCGCCCAGTAAATAGTGCATGGATACAGGTTGACTATATTCTTGGCTTATGTTCGCCAGAAGTACAGTAACACTCTCGTCCTGAGACTGGCCGGCTTAGTCATTCACACTACTGTCTGTTCAAGTCACTTTGGTGATTCAGAATATTGCCATGGCGGCACGGTGGTGCAGTGGTTAGGGTGGTTGCCTCACAGCAAGAAGGTCCTGGGTTCGAGCCCCGCGGTAGTCCAACCTTAGGGGTTGTCCAAGGTCGTCCTCTGTGAAGAGTTTGCATGTTCTCCCCGTGTCTGTGTGGGGGTGCTCCGGTTTCCTCCCACAGTCCAAAGACATGTAGGTCAGGTGAATCCGCCGTACTAAAATTATCCCTAGGTGTGAATGTGTGTGTCAGCCTGTGATGGACTGGTGGCTTGTCCAGGGTGTCTCCCTGCCTGCCACCCAATGACTGCTGGGATAGGCCCCAGCATTCCCGCGACCCTGAGTAAGGATAGGCGGTTTGGATAATGTATGAATATTGCCATCTTGTGTCTGGGTAGCATAGTGGTCTATTCTGTTGCCTACCAACATGGGAATCGGCGGTTCGAATCCCCATGTTACCTCCGGCTTGGTCGAGCGTCCCTACAGACACAATTGGCTGTGTCTGCGGGTGGGAAGCCGGATGTGGATGTATAATGGTCACCACACTAGCGCCTCCTCTGGTCGGCCGGGGCACCTGCTCGGGGGAGAGGGGGAACTGGGGAGAATAGTGTGATCATCCTGCACGCTACGTCCCCCTGGCGAAACTCCTCACTGTCAGGTGAAAAGAAGCTGCTGGCAACTCCACATGTATCGGGGGAGGCATGTGGTAGTCTGCAGCCCTCCCCGGCTTGTCAGAGGGGGTGGAGCAGTGATAGAGACTGCTTGGAAGAGTGGGATAATTGGCCAAGTACAATTGGGGAGAAAAAGGGGAGGAAAAATAAATAAAAAGAATATCGCCATCTCCATTATCAAGGATGATAGGAGAGATTGTGTGACAACGTATTTCCTTTGTAGACAAAATGGGATTGGCACTTCGACTTAGTTAAAGCAGGAGGTTTAATGTTCATCGGGCACAATTTTCTGATCATCAAACTATGTCTGTTTTGACATTAACGGAAAACTTCTCCCAGAATGACGGTGTCAGACACAAAGCAGCATAAAAGGTATATTCAGAGTGAGAGACGGGTTATCACAGTCTACCTTTAATTTCATTTTTGTGTCTCTGTCCAGATACTTCCTACTTATTGGGGAGTCGATGTCATGAGATTTTAGGAAGTGGAGGACCTTACTGACATGAGGGTTAGAAGCGTGACACGAAAATGTCCTCTCAGTACTCAAAATAATGAAGTCAGTCTGGAAATAATAGTGTTCCAGCTAATCCCCTGCTAGTCCCAAAATGAAATAATATTTCACAAGTTTTACTATTCCCAAAATTAAATAATATTTCACAATTTTTACTTTTGAAATATATGTGAGTGAATGAAAGGCGTGTTTATTGACATGTGTTCAAGCAAGAGAGTGATGCGGTCAAACAAAATACCATTGGGGGAATAATGCCAGCATCAGCTGCTGCACGGTGTCCACTTGTCATTCCTGTAAGTCTGATATGTGAATATTTCCAGAGGAAACTTTCAGCATTGACAGTATAACATAACTTAAGCAGTGCAAGTTGAAAACACTTGCTGGCTTTTCCCATCAAGTCCTGGGCTGTCTTACATTGAACCCATCCTATTGTATAGGAGCAGTGGGCAGCTGCAGCACTCAGGGACCAACTCCAGTTCTTCTGTCCATTGCCTTGCTCAGGGGCACAGGCAGGAGTATTAACCCTAACATGCATGTCTTTTTGATGGTGGGAGGAAACCGGAGCACCCGCAGAAAACCCACGCAGACACGGGGAGAACATGCAAACTCCACACAGAAAGGACCTGGGACGGCCTGGGGTTCAAACCCAGGACCTTCTTGCTGTGAGGCAACAGCGCTAACCACTGGGCCGCCATGCCGCCCGTTTTTGATTTCAAGGTAGCACCTAGACAAATAAACAAAGTCTTATCACTCTATAAAACTTGAATACGGACCTGGCTATTTCTCATTAATATCAACATCAAGCCATTTCAGATGGCGTTCCCACCACAAGAAGCCAGCAAGTCAGCCTTGTATGCTGCTGGCTGGTCAGCTGCATCATCGGACAAGAAAATGAGAATGACTGCACAGATACAAAGAGACAGCAGACACCACCGCTGACTGTTGGAGCGCCCCTCAAAGGTCTCTAGCCGCATTCTCCTTGGAACGGCCTTGGCTTTGGCTGAAGAACCTCAGCCCGGTTCCAGGTAATCTCTCTGCCATCTGCCGAGGGGCAAGATGTTCTTTCGGTGGTCTCAGACACTCATGGACAAACACACACACACACACAAACAGGGTACTACCTCCCCCTTTGATTAAGGATTGTCTAAATCATGTGGTCTTTGGTGCTCATCTCACAGCTGACAGGACAGCGCAATGAGAACAAATGGTTGTGAGGACGAGGCTCAGAATGAGCTTCGGTTGCTGTAAGGCTTTGCGTTTGATCTCGCCTTACTGTCTCTGCCAAATAAGTAAAGGGAGCAAAAAAAGAAAGAAAGATTGGAGCCTTTATAGGAAGGGGAAGAGGGTAAGAATGGCTTGTGGGAAAGCTTCAAAGGTGACAATGGCTAACTTGGGGGGCAAGGAGGAAAAGGAAGACAGCCATTGAGTGCTATGATAATACTAATGGTTGCGTACTGTTAGCGATAGCCGAGAAAAGCTATTCTCCTCTCCGTATATTTTTACTTGTAGGGATGTGGGCCTTTATAATGGCGACTTCAGTGAGAAGTCGACAGCTTTATAATGAGTTGACCAGTAGGATATGGCTGTTTGAAAATGCACCACAGATCCCCATCTGCTGAATGAGCTACTTTCTCCCAATCTTCCAACACTCTTAATTGGCAAAGCAGAGACTCCACAACACCTCTCCCAGCTCATACGGCGCGTGTTGTTAAGTGAAGCTTTGAGCTAGCCTCTGCTGCGCTAGCAAAACGCACTCGAGTGCTCTGCATAAATGTGTGCCATGAATAACAAAACCAAAGCGGGGTAGCGATCATCATCAGCATGAATCCAGTTTACCGCCAATCAGCTCTCAAAACACCAAGATTTCTATCCTAATGTGTGTGTGTGTGTGTGCGTGTTTTCCCTGATCCAGGCATTGGCGCTCCTTGAGTTAATTTAAGGAGAAGACACCGTGGCATTACTTTTTTTTTTTCTTTACCATTTCACTGACTGGCAGAGAGCATCAGCGTGTGTCTGGTGTGCAGATACATCCTCGAAATCAACTGCAGTCAGCGGAAAAAGAGATGACAGCATGTCAGGCACTCGCTCCTCAGCAAAAAGTAGTTTTTTCTTTCTTAGTTTCTTACTGCCCTACACTATACAACACTTATTTATTTATTTGTTTATTTTTACCATTTAGATCAGCGGGACCTGCAGAGGAATGTCTCCAGTAAAAATACCCTAGAATGACATTTTGATGGCATTTCCACACACTGCATACTGCTGAATGAGTGATTCTCTGGAGCAAAAACTGCTCCTGTGACTTTGAGCACAATAGCGGATCCTACACCTGCTAAGTGAATTTAGCCGGTGTATGGTGCTGTTGCATGGGGGGAAAACGGTGAATTATTGAGCGGTTTTCCACAGAGCCTATAAAATATACATGGATATTTACAAGTTCATGGAGATGACAGGGTGACATGAATGAATAATACAGTTGTTTGAAGTGTTGCTGCCGCTGGAATTTCACAAAGAATGTGTTTTGTTTTTTGTTTTTTCTGCAGCGGGGAGGAAGGTTTGCCTGCAGTAAGGATTAAAGGGGAGGAAAAAACGGAAACAAAAACGGCTTTGTATAAACAGGTTAGTTTGTAGTGATGCATTGTTTCGGCACGTATCTCTGTTATTATTGCCCAGACTGCAAGTTTTCACTAAATTCAGCGAGTACAAAAAAACCTCCGAGGTACTCATAAAGATATACACAAAGACACCGGCTGAACAGTGATCCGGTACACATGGTGGTTTTTATACAGTACGGCTAAGACGACTTATTGGAAATCACTCTTGCTGTGTATCTGATGAGAGTTTGCATGCAACTGTGAAAGGTCATAATGTGATCATTTCTGTTCTCAGCTTCTCACCGGACACAATGATATGAGAGTCAACACTCATTCAAGGGTTTGAGAGGAACATTTATTTGCCCCTTTTATCGAAGTCACACTGACTCATGTCACAAACCAGCGCTTAGTGAGCTTAACAGCAGGGACATGCTGGTTTTACACAAACAGAAAATACAGAGCTCAACTGACAACCTATGATCCTCCACACTCCACAGTGGTACAGGCTGTATTTTCAACCTAATCTATTTTTAATCCTCAACCAGTTACCCTACAAGATGCCTTAAGACTTGTCACCAGCTTTCCTCAGCTGTCCTTTCAATACAGCTAACGTCGCTGGCATCAACAAATCCCTGCCATGCTGTTTCTCTCTGAAGTGGATGACGGCTCGAGTTTGCAGGAGCGCGGTGCTCATTTCTCAAAACCTGATGAGTCAAGTTATCGTTTTAAGTATGCTATGCCGAGGAGACAGATTTTGCCAGAGCTGAGTATATTATGAGAAAAGGCAAAGGGGTAGTAGGCCTCTGGATTCCCTCTTTTTGATGAGAGCTATCAGCCACAACGATGAGCCTCGAACCTAATAAGACACCTCAAATCACGCTGGGAGTTAGGGGTAATTAAATCGCGCTTTACCAGGAATTTGGAAGGAACATTTTCAAATGTGTCACTGATGAGAATTAGTGGGTTGCTCACTGCAGTTTCGGCGTAATAGGCCTGATAAGCCTCCCTGCTGTGTTACAACCATGCCTATGGAGAATCTTACCACTGGAAAAAAGACAAAGGTAAATTACTTGTTGTAATGCACTGGTTGATATTCCCTAATTACATCTTTGCATAATTTGAGTGAGGGTGGGTGTAAAGTTCCCTAAACATCTCCCCAAGTTAGAAGACATAAAATCTCTTTCACAAGCCTCCTTTACACTTTACATCAGGCTGCCAACCAATAACTCACATACAGTTTTTCTTCTACCTTCTTCATGACTTGCAGCTCCTCCAAAATATTTATGTGTGCTATTGTTGTTTATAATCCTCACTTGTAAGAAAATTGGCTAAACATGTGTTTCTTTCCCCCTCCACCACTATACTCTCATAGCCTCTCCCTTGTAGTATATAACTTGGTATTTATTGTCCATGTGGTTTCATTTGATGTAGGATTTCACAGAAACTCCATCAACAGAGATGCAAGTAAGACGTGTTCCATCACTTTGAACGCGCTCAAACAAATGAGTCTTTTGATGAAAGTTTTTAAGTTTTTCTTATGTTACTGTTGTTTTTCTGGGTTGCTAGTTTTAGTTTGTTGAACCAGTGCAAAAAGCACCTGTTTCACAATGTCAATGTCAAATATCATGATAGTAAGTACCATTAGCTATTCAGTTGAAAGTGTGCAATCAATAGTAATAGCAATGGATTACATTTATACAGTGCTTTATCTAGACACCCAAAGTGCTTCACAGAAGGGGGGAAACTCACCTCAACCACCACCAATGTCTGATGCACTGCAGCCATTTTTCACCAGAACACTCAACACACATCAGCTTGAGTTGGAGAGGGAAGAATCATTGAGCCAATTACACAGGGGGATGATTAGGTGGCCAGATGGAGAGAGCCAGGTTGGGAATTTTGCCAGGACACTGGGGGACCCCTACTCTTTGCGATAACCGGAGTCAAATTTCATGTATGTGTAAACCTACATGGCCAATAAATCTGATTCTGATAAGTGCCATGGGATCTTTAATGACCACAGTGGGTCAGAACCTCGGTTTAACATCTCATCTGAAGGACAGCATCTCCTACAGCATAGTGTCCTCATCACTGCACTGGGGCGTTAAGATTTTTGTTGTTTACTAGGACCAGAGGGAAGACTGTCCCTTACTGACCCACCAACACCACTTTTCCCAGAAGGTTTCCCATCCAAGTACTAGCTAGCCAAGCCCATACTTGCTTAGCTTCCGTCACTCGGCAGAGCCAGGGTACATGTTGGTATGGCTGTTGGCATACTAGACCCACTTCCCATCACAAACTTAAGACAGTGATCCCATATTGTTCTGTTCACAACAAAGTCATACATATCCCAAAGTCATACTTATCCCTGTTTTGGTTGGGAACAAGTATAAAGTGACCGATGAGTGTTCCAAGTTGGAGTAACTAGAATGTACTGGAAGCATTTGTCTCCTCCTCAAGACAAACTAAAGAGATAAAAGATCAATAAGGATCTCACGGTAAAAGAATATGACTCTATCAGTCTGCAAGAGAGGGAAAGCCACATAAAGAGCAGCAACTAAGCAGCAGCAGCGCTGTCTCACACACACACACACACACACACACACACACACACACACACACACACCAGAAAGATACGAGCACCTGTCTTTAGCACCAGACCGCTTTTGAATAATTTACCATCCATGCCAGTGGTTATGGCTAGATTTTTACAACACTACCAGGCGCAGCGCTCTGAGCTTACTCAGGGACAAAGAGTCGCACATAAAAAAGAGCAACACAGAGTGGTGGTAACAAAGGGCGGGTGTAGGCTGGGAAGCAAAGATCATTACTTTGTAGGTTTTTTTTCTTTTAAGCATTCTCACTGTGAACAGTCCAGGGATGTGTGAATGACAATGCATTAAAACTGCTGAATTTGATTATGATAGCCCGACATGCATGGTCTCAGCTCCGATGCAAGCAGCAATCTCATCCATGAAGCCGAGTTCATGACAAAGAGATCATTTTTGTTAAATCAAAACCTCAGCGGCTTGGTTGATCACTTTTATGCATGAACTACCTATGGATTCTTGTGATTCTGGGACACACAGTGATGTTCGATGAGCTATGTACATCTCCCGTAGGAAAAAAAAGATGCATTAAATTCATTGCATTCTGGATGGAGTTTGGCCTTAGATTCTCTCCACAGAAACAGGTATATGTGAACAGGCTTTTTTTTTTTTGCAGGATCAGGAAAAGTTAGAGCAATGCTGATGAGCTACACTGATAAAAATGTGATCTCGTAAAACCATATTAACGTCTTAACCTTTGGTTAAAAAGAAGCATTGTCGTATTTCAGACCAAAACCACACAGGAAAGAGGAAATGAGTCTTGTACCTGCGAAAGCCACCTGTCAGTACCAGCACGGCGTGTGGTGTGATCCGCTGGACAGCCTCGTCAATAATGCTCCCCAGGGCTTGAGCCTCAGCTTTACTGACAGCCCTGGAGATGTCTCCATAATGTAGAAAACCTGCAGGGAGAAGACCACATGACTGTTTCTGTAGTCTCTGAGCTAGCCATTCATCATTGCCGTTTGCTGAGAGGCGTCGGGGTTGAATTAAATGTTGTAGTATACAGAATAATGCAAAGAACGTAAGCGAAGTAACGCGTCAATCTCAGTATCAAAAACCTCATACTACTTGGTTCGTGGTTAAAATTGCCATGCCTTCACATTGCACAGGCACGCATTAATAATTCTGAAAGGAAAACCTCAGAAATGTCCCACACCGAGGCCTGTTTCTCTTTCACTTTGGGTTAATTGATTGATGTGGCACCAGAAGCTCATCACAAGTTAATACGCCTATCTCTCGTTCCGCGTTTTTTCCTCTCTACAGTGTCGATGCCGCAGAATTTGGATTATGATGGATCATGACTTGGCTGATGAAGTTGTCTGTTAGTATAAAAGAGGCTACGCTCCAGCTGAATGGGAGATGATGACGAGCGCCAGATAATGAAATTTAGAATTATTATTTCATTCCATCTTACAATATGCATCAAATAACGGACTGGGCCAGTCTGAAGTGGGACAGATAGATGAAAACTCAACATCGGTATTTCACTCTAAAACCATTTCCTGACTCGCCCTGCAAACACGCCACTGGCTGTCTGTCAGTTTCACTGTGCTTTATTTGCATGTCAGAGAAAGTCGAATCAGTTCATCTGGACACAATGTCTTGATGCACGCTCACATGAACTGATTCAACCTTCTTTGATCTTGATACAACATTTATTGGTAGAAACATTTCATCTCTCATCTAAGTGACCTCATCAGTCTCAACTGACTGCAGGTATCCCCACCCTTATAAACAATACAGTGGCATAATGACCGAAACCAATGACCAGCTTCATATGCAAATTGCCCTGAGGATTAACTACAGTTTCAATGGCCATGTTTACTATTCACAAAGGATTTGGGAATGTTTGCAATCACAGCATTGTAAGATAGTGACAGATGTACTCTTACCCCCCCCCCTCCCCGGTTCAGGGATAGTTGTTCTCTCTTCACATAGATGGCCTCTTTGACTCCCCGTTCAAACCAGCTTTCCTCCCTATCATGGATGTGCACATCCTCATCCTTGAAAGAGTGGCCCCTGGCCGGTAGATGGGTGTAGACTACGGAGTCCTGGCCTGACGTGTTAGCTCTTCTGTGTTGTGCCATTCTCTTGGCCAGCGTCTGTTTAGTTTCCCCAACGTACAAGTCACGGCAATCCTCCTGGCACTTAACAGTGTACACTATATCGCTCTGTTTGTGCCGGGGGACCCGATCTTTGGGGTGGACCAATTTCTGGCACAGCGTGTTCTGGGGTTTGACAGTAACTGAGACGCGGTGTTTGGAAAATACACGTCTCAAGTGTCGGAAGAGTTGCTATGTTGTTATTGATTTATGTAATCTTTTTGGGTTTGAGCACTGCATAATCCTCACTGAATACTCTCTACAAACACACTGGCTCTCAAAACTTACAATTTCAGGTATCTGGGTGGCATGGCAGTCTATTCTGTTTCCTACCAACACGGGGATCGCCGGTTCGAATCCCCATGCTACCTCCGGCTTGGTCAGGCATCCCTACAGGCACAATTGACCGTGTCTGGGTGGGAAGCCGGATGTGGGTACGTGTCCTGTTTGCTGCACTAGCGCCTCCTCTGGTCGGTCGGGGTGCCTGTTCAGGGGGGAGGGGGGGACTGGGGGGAATAGCGTGATCCTCCCACGCGCTACGTCCCCCCAGTGAAACGCCTCACTGTCAGGTGAAAAGAAATGGCTGGCAACTCCACATGTATCGGAGGAGACATGTGGTAGTCTGCAGCCCTCCTCGGATCGGGCGGGCGGGCGGGCGGGCAAGCGGGGGGGGGGGGGCAGCGACTGGGACAGCTTGGAAGAGTGGGGTAATTGGCCAAGTAAATTCGGAGAAAAGGGGGAAAATCTAAAAAAAAAAAACTTTACAATTTCTCAAATATTATTTTCTTTCAACTATAGTTGTACTCATGTCCCAGTCTGTTATTTAAAACCAAACTCGTTTTTCCAAGCAAATCGATTTTTCCAACGAGCCATTTTACTTCAGTGACTTCATCAAAACATTCCCCCAAACAAATAAATCTATAGGAATTAATCTGAAAGACAACTGGCACAGCTCCAGCTCCCTTTGTTATGAAGTAGATTTAAAGTACTGGTGAAATCGCCTCACGCAAGCAGTGCTAACGTGATATATCGGTCAAAACTCTTATTATCGAAAGGCAGGGCTTTTGTGTTCATGTCTGTCTTTTCTAGGCCGGCTGATGACGGCTTGGTAAATTGCACAAGATGTCTCACCCTTCACTGGAACTATTTATTGATTTTTACAACAAATACCCCTGATTCTTTTATCCGTTGTGTTTTGACTGTGAGCTCCAGCAGGCCACATCTCACCACACAGTGTTGATGACATAATATGTCTGGCTGGCTCCTCACATAAGGAGACTTCTACGGCACAAGGACACAAACTCCAACATGGCAGGTGCAGCACAGCATTTCACCACTGGGGATATTTGAATGGACTATTTGGGCCAAGTGCAGTGAGTGTAAGGAGATCTTGTCATATTCATACCAGCTTCTTGCATCCGGTTTAGCTGTATGCCAGGCTCTGCTAGAACCTCGTCAAATGACCGCAGCCCCTTCCGGTACCACTTCTCAGCTGTTTTGGGTCCGACTCCAAAAACACTTGCGAACAGCTGCCAGGAAAAGAAGCAAGGGTGGACTCAAGGGGTTGTGCAATGAAATATGAGAGCAATTTCCAAAAAGGAGGGGGTATTGAGAGTTTTTCCTCTGGAATTAAATGCTTACAGAGATAGCACATGGGAGGAAAGTCATAAATCAGATGATTTTCAGAGTGACATATTCAAACTACAACCAAATGGTGAGGGTACAAAGAAGCCAGCGAATTAAACAAAGGAGTTGTTTTTCCAACCACCCTACCTTCAGTGTTTGATACCTTTCATCACGGAGTATTTTCTCAACGTCAGATGAACACCCGTATTGAAGAATCTCCTGCAGGAGGAGACAGTGCATTACTTTTGGACACAATTTAGGTTTCTGCATCATTTCATTTTGTCCCTAATGGTATTCTGTTACATAAGTCATTAAACAATTACATCAACAATTGCTGGTCATTTAAGATCCCACTTAATTCAAGTGTTTTTCAGATTGTCATTTTCACATCTGCCCAAGAAAAACATATCTCTGCTGATGTGAAACTTGGGATTAATACTTGCTTAATGGCTATAATAAAAGTGATGTTTCCCTAGCTTCCACTGATTGTTCTGAAATAGCTTTGTCCCACATTAAATTGTCTACCACTCTTGGCAGAGCACAGCTAATTTGTTTGTTGGTCACATTTTAACTGCCTTCATTTTGTGAGGCCTGTAAAACCAGGTAGCAGGTTCGTGCGCATGAATAAACAGTATCATGCAATTTGACAGGGATCAAAAAGCTATCACTTTGGAAGAAGTCACTTCACTCGCCTCTCTGTTAGTTTTGTATGAGCATGTGTGTTTGTGTATATGCAATATAGAAATACATATGCATGCTTGCATGAGCCCATGCATATATATTTTTTAATTTATTCATATATATATATATATATATAGCAGCTGATGAGTGCACGCCGCACGAAATAAGCTTGTACTGCTATGCATTAAAAAAAATTCCCTACACCTATATTGATATAGGTGTAGGTGACGCTCTTCATTAGCTGAGCACTTCTATCAACACCATTGACGGTTTCTGGGAGGGGGGGACGCTATATATACATACACATATATATACATATATATACATACATATATATATATACATATATACATATATATATATATATACACATACATATACACACATACATATACACACATACATATACACACACACACACCCACATACTCACACACACACATGCATACATGCATATATCTGGAATCAGGAACATTTATTTGTCGTTTCATTTCATGCACTTGTGTACATGAAATGAAACGAAATATCGTTTCTCCCAGCCCACAGCAGTGCAACACAAAGACAAGAACACATATCCAAACTACAAGAACACATATACCCAACCCACAACTAAACATTTATCCAACATATCAGGAAAAAAAATTTCCCCACTGTCCAAGAGAGTGAACACCATGATGACTGTCTGAACTACTGGTCTGCACAGGCTAGCAGTTAGCTTAGCCTGCCCCGCTTCCGCGTCCTGCGAGGCCCACCGGATGCCGCAGACCAGGCTCCCCCAGCCAGTCCAACGCCCACTCTCCTAGCCAGACACCATCGACACACCTCCCCGCACCCCACACGACGACCCCAAAAACACAGTCAACGCTAGGCAAGGCCAACGCCAGACCACCCTCGCTGTTATCGGAACTGCCGGTCTGCATGGGCTAGCTGTGTCAGCTGCTAAATATTTTTGAGGGGACGCAATTTACCTTGGCGCAGCAGCACACCTGACAGCTGCTTTAACGTCCACACAGTCACAGAGTTATTAACAAGGACAATGTAGCCTACCGAGTTCATCAGGGTTCGTAGACGGTGGATGATTGACAGTCGAAACGAGGCGTCGTGGTGGGTGTGAATATGATTGACAGCCACGAGAATTGTCCAATCACATTAGCTCAAAAAACATTAAAAACAGTATCAATTCGCTGCCAATAAAAGTGGGAGTGTCTGGGGCGCCCCGTGGAAAATCTGAAGAAACCAATCAGACAGCAGCCTCAGGTCACACCTGCTCGCCAGAAGTCCGTTACATAAAGGTATCGTTTGGCCGGCACCCCTCACCCCGGAAGTATATGTATTCAGACAGAAACCAACCAAATACCACGTGGAACCAATATTTATTGGCTGCTGACAGGCGCTCACACTGAAAACACTTTATGGAACGTTTGTTTGTTGTGTTAAAATAATTACATTTTGCTTTCTATGTTTGAAATAAAGACCTGCCTACCTACCTACCTACTTGTAATTCATAATTATTTGCATTATACAACTAAATTATATTTAACATGTTTAAGTAAATTTTCATCTCTTGATATTTGAAGGGGGCGGTGCCCCAGCGCCCTGTACTGGCCAGCCGCCACTGGTTAGCAGTTAGCTTAGTCTGCCCCGCTTCAGCATCCTGTTAGACCGCCCTCGGTGTTTCCTCTTCGGGCGCAGCTCCAGGCATGGCCGTGGTCCCTGGGCCCACAGGACGCGGCAGACCAAGCTCTCCCAGCCGATCCAGCGCCAGCTCTCCTGGCCATCAAACGAAGACAAACTTAAGACGCAGACGTGGACAAAGACACCGCATGGACGGTAGTCGGTGAGGCCACCGCAAACTAAGTTCGCGCCGCCATCTTCCCACAGTGGTATTGGGTGAGGCTGCTGCAAATGTGAATTCACACTGCCATCTTCCCACACCAGAAGCAGTTTATATATATATATATATATATATATATATATATATATATATATATGTGTGTGTGTGTGTGTGTGTGTGTGTGTTTGGGTGCAAGATCTTTTGTCTTGTGAGCAAAGTGACAAGGTCTAGTAACAACGAGCATTTGAAATTAAACTCTAGACTCTGAAAACAGTGGAGGTTACAGCAAATCTTTGCTGCCCAAAAATGCATCCATCCATCCATCCACCTCTGCTTTTCATCCCTCAAGCTAAAGCCAACCTCAAACGCAAGGATAATGCTTCAACACACTTCCTGCCTGAGGGAATGACACAGTGCTTGATATGCAGAAACTCTATTGCACACACAAACACACAAGCCCACGTACACACACACACACACACACACACACACACACACACACACACACACACACACACACATACACACACACACAGACTATTCCTTCTCAGTGCTGCCTCAGTGCTCCCAAACTTTCAAGTCAGTAGGTTTCTAGGTTTATCTTTCCCTCTAGAAGCTTCATTCAGCAGCAGCCGATTCAGTGGATGCTGACAGTGTCACTCCGATGTTCACAGGCACATCAACCATTTTGTTTTTGCTGAGTTTAATCTCACGTCTGCTATTGGTTAGGCCTCCTTCTTGTTCTGAGATGCTGTCTATTCACATAAAACCACCCCAGTGACATGATCTCTTAAGGAAAAGAGTGAAAGGTCATTTCTAGCAGTCCGCTGCAGTCTCCTTAGGACAGTTCCTTGAGCTGGTTTGGCGAGTCTGCCTCTGCGATGGCGGATTCGTACACATTTTTAACCTTGTTCCGGCACTCAAAGTATCTGGATGAGGCTTCGCATGTCAGTGAGCTGGGTTGCAGAACTCACCTTGTTCTTCTACAGGGGCACGCCGTTTTCTCCAAGTAAACAAGTCCTGACACTTTCCTTGACAGGCTGCAGTGATTTCTGCCCTAAGGATGACTGGGGGTGAAGCAATGTGACCCAATGTGTCAATTTTCTTTTTTAAAAGTAAGTAAGTTTTGTGTCACAGCCATGTGCGTGTGCATGTGTGTGTGTACGTGTTTGTGTGCACGTGCTTGCTCGTGTGCACTTGTGTGTGTGTGTGTTTGAATTTGTGTGTGCCTATGTATGTGCAAGTGTTTGTGGTAATTAGAGTTTTGACGTTAAAGGTGTCTATATGTACAGTAGACTTATACTGGGTATATATTGGATATGAAACAAAAGGGGGGGGCACGAGTGCCCGGGTAGCATAGAGGTCTATTCCATTGCCTACAACGTGGGGGCCGGCGGTTCGAATCCCCATGTTACCTCCGGCTTGGTCGGGCGTCTCTACAGACACAATTGCCCGTGTCTGCGGGTGGGAAGCCGGATGTGAAGAGTAGGGTAATCGGCCAAGTACATTTGGTGAGAAAAGAGGGGGGCGGCGGCATGGTGGTGCAGTGGTTAGCGCGGCCGCCTCACACTAAGTAGGTCCTGGGTTTGAGCCCCGGAGTAGTCCAACCTTGGGGGTCGTCCCGGGTCGTCCTCTGTGTGGAGTTTGCATGTTTCTCCCCATGTCTGCATGGGTTTCCTGCGGATGCTCCGGTTTCCTCCCACAGTCCAAAGACATGTAGGTCATCTGAATCGGCCATACTAAATGTTCCCTAGGTGTGTGTGTGTGTGTGTGTGTGTGTGTGTGTGTGTGTGTGTGTGTGTGTGTTGGCCCTGTGATGGCCTGGCGCCTGTCCGGGGTGTCTCCCCGCCTGCTGCCCAATGACTGCTGGGATAGGCTCCAGCATCCTCACGACCCTGAGAGCAGGATAAGCGGTTGTGATAATGGATGGATGAAACAAAAGGCTCTATTTTCGTGAAACTGGACGCAAACACAAGAGCTAGCATAGTGTGCTTGTGCATGTGGGTGTGTCCAATTTAATTTTGGCAAATCGGTGTCCGAAAACGCAAGCTGCAGTCCTAACACAGTGCAGCACAGTTGAATCTGTTAGATTGAGATGAATAGATTATAAACAGGTGGAGCTGGGGTGGACTTTGACTTGGCCAATCAAATCAGCTCCTCTCGTACCCTTTAGACATGCTGTGGCGCAGTGTATTGTCATTTTCGTGACGGGTGAAGAACGAACCCTATTAGAGCAGCGCCACATTACTCCCTGATTAACATGATGATTGAAATCCAGCAGCGGAAAATTCTCTTTCTGTACCGCCGCCTTCTCCCAATTGTATAGCCCATTCATATAGATTGTGATGCCAAAATATATGTTATTTGATGCAGCATGCAAGAAGATCTTTTTTTTTTAAACACATCGCTTGCGTCGTGCACAAGCCAACAGAGATTTACAATGGACACAATAGCTTAGCTGGAGCCTGACGGGGGGGGGGGGGTCACTCCTGTCCCAACCCTGACCAAAAGGGCGGGGGAAGGAAAAATTCAGAAAATGCCAGGCAGCCTGTGTTTGCATCTCCATCAACCCCACGCTAGCATGAAAAAAGAGCCCAAAGAGTTTCTTTGGTGTTCGTACAGCTTCAGCCACTCACTGTATAGTGATCAGGAAACGGCTTGTGTTTTTCTCTGTAAAGATCCATGCATGTATGCCTGGCAGATTAATATTCGCTGACTTTACATCTGACCCTGCGGTTTATGGTATGTTTGGCTGTAAAAGACTTGCCTTTAAGATCTTGCAGTCTAACCATTTCAACCTGAGAACTCAGATTTTACATGAACACCTGCCTCAGCGAGGCAGTACCTGTTTCTTTGTGCATGCTCATGCATGACTGAGGGTGTGCACGAGCACCCAGACCATCCAGCAGATGTACTTCAAAAATACAAGACACAGAATATGGCGGCTACCCATGGACCGGCTGTTGCCTGGCAGTATTCGGCGTGTGCAGGGCAGAGATGGAGACAGGCTTTACCTCGATGATGGTCTTGGAGTGATCCCCCAGGCAGGGCAGGCCATTAGTAGCCTCCAGACTCCGCACCGTCCAGGACAGACTCTTCAGGACAGACGCGGCTCGTCTGAAGGCCACACTTGGACCGTCGTTGTCATTTAATTCATAGTTCTCCACCAGCACGTCAAAGGCATCCTTGAGGAAAGAGGACAGAAAGGTTGGGGAGGGAGAGAAATATGAGAAGAAAATGAGCGTATGGCGGAGGCAAAGCCATGATTTTGACTTGATGACAAGATTTCAGTCTATTCTAATGCAATGTGGGAATGCAAGTTAAGCCTGATAGGACCGCATTGTATCATGTACAACAACTCTCTGCGGCGTGCAGCTCTTCTCGTGCATACTTCTGAGGGAGGGGCTAATGACGACCAGCTGAAAGTGGACTGATCAGGTGCCGTGCCAGTCATGGACAGCGAAACATGCTTATCCTAATTATGCATTACGGGCCACACCGCCTACCTGAGGAGCGTGTGACCACATGTGCGCCACGGAAACTGTTATATATATATATACACTACCGTTCAAAAGTTTGGGATCACCCAAACAATTTTGTGTTTTCCATGAAAAGTCACACTTATTCACCACCATATGTTGTGAAATGAATAGAAAATAGAGTCAAGACATTGACAAGGTTAGAAATAATGATTTGTATTTGAAATAAGATTTTTTTTACATCAAACTTTGCTTTCGTCAAAGAATCCTCCATTTGCAGCAATTACAGCATTGCAGACCTTTGGCATTCTAGCTGTTAATTTGTTGAGGTAATCTGGAGAAATTGCACCCCACGCTTCCAGAAGCAGCTCCCACAAGTTGGATTGGTTGGATGGGCACTTCTTTGAGCAGATTGAGTTTCTGGAGCATCACATTTGTGGGGTCAATTAAACGCTCAAAATGGCCAGAAAAAGAGAACTTTCATCTGAAACTCGACAGTCTATTCTTGTTCTTAGAAATGAAGGCTATTCCATGCGAGAAATTGCTAAGAAATTGAAGATTTCCTACACCGGTGTGTACTACTCCCTTCAGAGGACAGCACAAACAGGCTCTAACAGGTACTATTTAATGAAGATGCCAGTTGGGGACCTGTGAGGCGTCTGTTTCTCAAACTAGAGACTCTAATGTACTTATCTTCTTGCTCAGTTGTGCAACGCGGCCTCCCACTTCTTTTTCTACTCTGGTTAGAGCCTGTTTGTGCTGTCCTCTGAAGGGAGTAGTACACACCGGTGTAGGAAATCTTCAATTTCTTAGCAATTTCTCGCATGGAATAGCCTTCATTTCTAAGAACAAGAATAGACTGTCGAGTTTCAGATGAAAGTTCTCTTTTTCTGGCCATTTTGAGCGTTTAATTGACCCCACAAATGTGATGCTCCAGAAACTCAATCTGCTCAAAGAAGTGCCCATCCAACCAATCCAACTTGTGGGAGCTGCTTCTGGAAGCGTGGGGTGCAATTTCTCCAGATTACCTCAACAAATTAACAGCTAGAATGCCAAAGGTCTGCAATGCTGTAATTGCTGCAAATGGAGGATTCTTTGACGAAAGCAAAGTTTGATGTAAAAAAAATCTTATTTCAAATACAAATCATTATTTCTAACCTTGTCAATGTCTTGACTCTATTTTCTATTCATTTCACAACATATGGTGGTGAATAAGTGTGACTTTTCATGGAAAACACAAAATTGTTTGGGTGATCCCAAACTTTTGAACGGTAGTGTATATATTATTGGGTGGCACGGTGGTGCAGTGGTTAGCATGGTCACCTCACAGCAAGAAGGTCCTGGGTTCGAGCCCCCAGGTAGTCCAACCTTGGGGGTCGTCCCAGGTCGTCCTCTGTGTGGAGTTTGCATGTTCTCCCCTTGTCTGCGTAGGTTTCCTCTGGGGGCTCCGGTTTCCTCCCACAGTCCAAAGACATGTAGGTCAGGTGACTCGGCCGTACTAAATTGTCCCTAGGTGTGTGTGTGTAAATAAATAAAAATATACATATATTACATATATCCATACAAATAAACACACACCCATATCTGTGATGGCTTGACAGCCTGTCCAGGGTGTCTCCCCGCCTGCCGCCCAATGACTGCTGGGGTAGCCTCCAGCATCCCCGCGACCCTGAGATCAGGATAAGCGGTTCGGCTAATGGATGGATAAATCTTATTTGTTTAACCATTTTAGCAATTGCATGTTAAGGGAACGTAGAGGCAACGTGTCTAAACTAAATATAAATGAAATGTATAATGACACATTTGGCCGTTATCAGAGGCCGACTCGGGGTAGAAATACAGGGCTGGCAGCAGCAATGCTGTCCGTGAGGACGCCACACGCGTGCGAGCCATCACGCACAGGTACGGCGGTGTGGCCCTGGGACGGTTAAGATACTATAAGCCTTCTGGCAGTGTTTTGTTTTCCAGGTGACTGAACCTTACAGGCGCTCTCATACACTTATGTCATTAAAACAACTACAGAGTTTCAAAGGCTCATATAATTTTCTCCTCTATGAGTATTCTCTTGGGGGGGGGCGTGAGGAGTGGTGGGGGGAGAAAACAAAAAGCGAGAGAGAGAGAAAGCGAGAGGCAGGGAGAGAGAGGGAGAGAGAGGGAGAGAGATGAAAAATGTGTCAGGTGTCAGGTGTGCACTCACACGTGAGATGCACTGATCCGTGGCAGCAACTAGACAAGCGCCCCCCACCCCAACCCCCCCCCCCCGCTTCCCTCCACCCACTCCTTTCCTCCACCCGTCCCATGCCTCCATCGTGATAGGCTCTGGCACACGTTGGTTCTCTTCCAGATGACCGCACAGTGACATTCGGGGTTGGTGAGCACGGGAGAGTAACTTGTCATTTCCCTCTTGTTCACAACAGGGTCAGCAGGGGACAGCGGGGCCGGGACGGCGGAACTTCCCTCCCGCCAAACGACGCCGTGCAAGTTCAAACGACAACCGTCCGAGAGTTCTCACCGTGGTGGTTGATCACGATATGGCGGCGCAGAGGAGTGACAGTCGACTTCATGTGTGAGCAACCTCTGGTCGCAAGAAGCTGCTAAAAGACTGTTGTTACCTGCCAAGGTTAAAGTGCTGTGCAAGGAAGGCTCTTCTAAAGATGTATTTTAGGGGGCGTCCGGGTAGCGCAGCGGTCTATTCCGTTGCCTAGCAACACGGGGATCACCGGTTCGAATCCCTGTGTTACCTCTGCCTTGGTCAGACGTCCCTACAGACACAATTGGCCGTGTCTGCGGGTGTGAAGCCGGATGCGGGTATGTGTCCTGGTCGCTGCACTAGCGCCTCCTCTGGTCGGTTGGTCGCCGCACCTTTATGGGGGGGACTGGGGGGAATAGCGTGATCCTCCCACACGCTACGTCCCCCTGGTGAAACTCCTCACTGTCAGGTGAAAAGAAGCAGCTGGCGACTCCACATGTATCGGAGGAGGCATGTGGTAGTCTGCAGCCCGCCCCGGATCGGCAGAGGGGGTGGAGCAGCGACCGGGACGGCTCGGAAGAGTGTTGGACGGGTACAATTGGGGAGAAAAAGAGATGCATTTTAAACTCACGTGCGTTTATCCCCTAATTTGATCAGCTAAGCATTAAACTGCTCCCTCCAATAGAGGCCGCAGACATTTAGGAGGGGGTCATCCATATGGGTTAGCTTGTGGGGGTGCAGGAATGAGGAGACGGAGAGATCGAGTCGAGTCCATTCCGTTTACTCGCCACACAAAACGACCCCGATACAGCGCAATCTCTCGTGGCAACAAGCTAACCGCTAGGCTGCTGCTAACATGGCTCCACCCCGGAAACGCTAAGCAGTGCCTACGTCAGCACTCCGAACGTCTGCCTTAAAGGAGCAGCAGCCCCTGGTGAAGCTACCCTCAATTGTGTATCACCACAAGCTATGTTGAGCACTGTTGTGGCGCCCCCTGTAGTCTGGCACCCTTAGGATCTTCATAACATTACACCTACTTACGGCGCCACTGAGTCAGGTTAAGGTAAGTTACGTTAGGTTTAGGTAAGTTCAATGAAATAGGGTTGAGGGACATGTTCCCTCAACCTTAAGGCCTTCGTCACTCCTATAGGGAACATGTCGATGTTCCCTATAGGAGTGACGAAGGTATTCTCGCCACGTAGACCACTATCAGCACCACCTCAACATCACAAATCTCTTTCAGCCACAGTTACTCCAGCGTCCCATCATTTGTGTTTTCACCTTCAAACAGTGAAAAGTGTCGACCACATTTAGGGCCAGAAGTTCCTATATGCTCCCTGATCCCTAAGCGCCGGTGCACAGACTGTGGTTTGCACCGTGTTCTACTGGAGGGTTTGCATGTCTGCTGAACCGAGCAGCTAATCTGGAGCCACACTGAAAGCTACAGTGTCGTGTCCCTGCAGAACAGTTTATTTTACTGCTGGCTATTTATGTGTTTACAGATGAAGCAAACATTAGATATTCGACGGACATTTGAAATGAAATGCGCCTCAAGGACGAGGGCCGAGGAAAGCTACAAGCGAACACAACAGCCGTGCTGCAGGGGGGTTTCCATCTATCACCGTGACACAACTTTACTGTCAAGGACAGAAAGACGGAACCCCCCCCCCAGCTGTATTTGGCCAATTACCCCACTCTTCTGAGCCATCCCGGTTGCTGCTCCACCCCCTCCCTGCCGGTCCGGGGAGGGCTGCAGACTACCACATGCCTCCTCCAAATACATGTGGAGTCGCCAGCGGCTTCTTTTCACCTGACAGTGAGGAGTTTCCCCACGGGGACATAGCACATGGAAGGATCACGCTATTCCCCCCGGTTCCCCCTCCCCCCTGAACAGGCGCCCTGACCGACCAGAGGAGGCGCTAGGTGCAGCAACCAGGACTCATACCCACATCCGGCTTCCCACCCACAGACACGGCCAATTGTCTCTGTAGGGACACCCGGCCAAGCTGGAGGTAACACGGGGATTCGAACCGCCGATCCCCACGTTGGTAGACAACGGACTAGACCACTGTGCCACCTGGACATCTTGAATCATATTTCTAGCAAACCAACAACCCAGAAGAGCAAGCTGATGCATCAGAAACACTTGAAAACCTTTATCAGAATATTGATTTGTTGGCACATGAGGTGGTAGAACACGTCTTACCTGTGTCACACCATAGGATTTGACAGAAACAGGGTTTCTGTCAAATCCTACCTCGAATAAAACCGTATGGGCAAGACCAAGTGATAGAATACGAGGGAGACTGGTGGAGGGGGGGAGAAAAAATATGTTTAGCCAATTTTCTTACCAACTGGAATTATAATGTTTAATAAAATGCAAAATCTTTAACATCTCACAACCGTATATATTATCAGATGCACTCATAAAACACCAAATCTACGTGGATGGAGCAGCTAGACACGAGACTTTGAGTGAGTTAAAGGTTCATCAGGTGCTTTGCATCTAAATAGGTACATGTGCTCAAAAAACAAAAAAACAAAAAAACTGACAATTCTCCAAATCCCTCATTAGAAATTGGTCTGAGACACACCAGATAGCTCCACAGAGGGAACTGTAAACTAGCTATTTCCGTCTTATCATCCTTGCAGGAAATAATTTCCAAGAAATCCTTCCAGATTCTTACAACACAGTGATACTACTGCTGAACACTGTTACGGCGTGTCAGGGACGGGCATTTCTGTCTTCTTTTTTCGGCTTGTTCCCCGTTTCTCAGGGGTCGCCACAGCAGATTTTACAGTTTCCATCGGTACCCTGTGAGGGCAGAGCACCGATGGCGGCCGTTGTTAACCCGGGCCTCGACCGATCTGGTATGGTCTGTCAATCCGCATACTGATTTGGCAAAATTTTATGTTGGCTGCCCTTCCTGACACAACCACTAACCCTATGGACGGGGGCACGGGTAAAGCGCTGGATGCCATCCCAGTATTCATGGACTTGTGCCCACGCCTGTCGCCACAGGGATGGGCATTTCCATATAATGCAAATACTATATTTCCATATACTGACATTCTGGTGGGTTACCTGTTAGAGGAACATTGTCCGTCTGCCTGTTGGTGCGAATGCCGACAGCTGAAAGTTAACACAAGGAACTATAGCAGAGGAGTTTTAAAAGGCAGGGACTTGACTCGATGCTACACGGTTTGGCTCGGTAAGACTTCCGACCAGCCAGCCTTGTGTTTTCTCCCCTCCGGTCATATTGGAGTCTGAGGTCAGTGCACCACCTGCAGTTCTGTGCACACATGTTGCCTCAGGTCAGTGAGCCACAGACTCCGGTTCAGCTCAGCCAGAAGATGCACTGACCCATTTGCATGGTGAGGGGATGACTCCCTACATCGCAGCATACACTAACACCCGCAAATAAACACAGAGACACACACAAACACACAGCTAGACTCCCCTTGCGGTGTGAAATAACAAGAGGCGAGCCCTTAATTGGAGGGGTGATAGGGTATGTTTGTCTTTAGGAAAAAATGCTCTTCGTGGCATTTTGTGATAATTGAATTCCCAACCATCAGAGTGAGGATATTTATGTAAAGGGAGGACATTGTGACTGGTCCTCACTTCTTTAAGGGTCTATTTTAGGGTTAGAATTCGGGTTTAGGGTTAGGATTAGGTTAAGGTTAGAGTAAGGGTTAGGATTAGGGATGTAGTTCTGTCAGTGAGGGTCCTCAAAAGTAAAGAAAACCAAGTGTGTGTGTGTGTGTGTGTGTATGTGTTTGTGTGTGTGTGTCAGTAGGATTCTCGTCACATGCCTGCTGATAGTCTTATTAGAGCCGGTCAGGAATGATCCCTGACACAACAGGATCCATCCTCCCCACCGACTGTCTCGACACGATCCCTCTCTTTTGATGTCTGTGCCTGCAGCATTTGGAGGCAGAGGCCTCGAAGAGCAGCGGGTTCCTGTTCGGTTGTGTGGTCTCAACCATGACACAGCGACACATGGCCATGAAAGCGCTCGTGTCACCATTTTCAGAGCTCCAGTCCGGGGCTGTTACATTTCCATATGTGCCCAACAACTGACAACTGGTAGCACCACAGCCTCCTGGGTCCGATTATTCCCCTCCACCGGCCACCTCCCCCTCCGCCAACGAACGTTTAGCTCCCAAATCAGCAGCACAGAGTTGGCACCAGCTGGAGGGACAAGTCCAAACTGGATACGTATCCATGTGATTAATGAACTCGAGACTGATGGGGGATGTGGCACATCAGACACCGGTAGAGAGCACCGAGGACACCTCCCCGCCACCCCATCTCGCAGACAGGCCGTGGTCATGGGCAGCCCGGCTCACAGCGTGGCTGAAAAGGAACCATGAAGGGAGGGCAGGGAACCCACTGAGGAGGGTTAATAAGATTAAAAAAAAAACTGTAATGGGCTTCTGTGGATGAATTATACCATTTTTCTTTTTTTTTTAATAAATGAGTAATGGATCCAATAGCACATATTCTTTCAGATGTCATTGGGGCTGTCACATAGGAAAATATAATGTGCACCTTGAGGTTTAGACACAGAATGGAATTTAAATTTAAAATTTAGCATATTGGATCTGGCAGGCTGTGGTCCGTGCACCTGTTTGGAGGCAAGCAAAACCGAAAGTTGTTCATCTGGGCATCAAGGCACAGTGTATGATGTGTGTGATTAAAGCTACACTATGCAACATTGGCACTTGTCCTTCCTTCCTTAGTGTGCAAGTGCCCTCTTTATGAGAAAAACACCGGAATAGACATATACAGGATATACAAGATGGCTGGCTGTACTAGACCATTTAAGGCTCTAGCAGCCAAACTACTCAATGCATTGATTCACCTGTTGGTGCAATTTGTTCTGTATAAACTCATGTAATAACTGAATTTAATACATGATGGCGGACAAAAAAATAGACATTTTGGTATCAGCCCGCCCGCCTCCGGTGCGGGAAGATGGCGTCGCGAACTCACATTTGCAGCAGCCTCACCCAGTACCGGTGTGGGGGGGGGGGATGATGGCGCGAACTTGCATTTGCAGTGGCCTCACCTAGTACCATCCATGCGGTGTCTTTGTCCACGTCTGCATCTAAGTTTTCTTCATTTGATGACTGGGAGAGCTGGCGCTGGATCGACTGTGAGAGCTTGGTCTACTGCATCCTGTGGGCTCAGGGACCACGGCCCTGCCCGGGGCTATGCCTGAAGAGGAAGCACTGAGGGCAGTCTAACAGGATGCGGAAGTGGGGCAGGCTAAGTTAATTGCTAGCCCGTGCAGGCTGGCAGTTCCAACAACACCTAGGGTGATCTGGCGGCGATCTGGTGGCGGCCTCACCTGGCGTTGACTGTGTTTTTAGTGTCAACATGTGGAGCGCAGGGAGTTGTGTCAGGGGCGTCTGGCTGGGAGAGCTGGTATTAGATCAGCTGGGGGAGGCTGGCCTGCTGCATCGCCTGGAGATGCGCCCGAAGAGGAAGCACCAAGGGGGGTCTGACAGGACACGGAAGCGGGACAGGCTAAGCAAATTGCTAGCCCATGCTTACCGGCAGCTCCGACAGTCATACTGGCTTGTGTTCGCTCTCTTGGACAGTGGATTTTTTTTTTCTTTGATATGTTGGATATATGTGTTTTTGTCGTTTTGTAGCTTGGATATATGAGTTTTTGTAGTTTGGATATGTTTTTGTCTTTGTGTTGCACTGCTGTGGGTTGGGGAAAACAACATTTCGTTTCATTCCACATTCAGACTGCTTGTGTGCAGTCTGAATGTTAAAGCAGGCAAGGTTGACTTGCCTTGTTCTGTAACAGTATGCCCTCCTGTTAGAGTGACAGTGCCTTATCCCACACACCCTCTCTCACTGACTTACCTCACCTACCTCACACCATCTTTACTGATCTTACACAGCAAAACCCGTCCATATTGTTGTCTATAGTGGTGGAAACACACATCAGAAATTCTTTACGAACGCCACTTGAATCAGGTCTTATTTAGCTCACTGTCTGTTGACAATTGAAGAAGTGACTCCGCAGGGTGATGGAGGTAATCAATCTGATCCCGTTAAGGATCGGTGAAGCACACAGCCTCCTTTTATGCTGCTCCCGTGGATATGCTGGAAAGGCACCGGAGGCCTCGTGGCGAAGGAAAGCCGATTCAGGACCTCTCGCTTCTTTTGTTTTCCTCTCCCAACTGTCATTAAAGTCAGGGGTGAGGCTTGTTTGAATTTATGTGTTGGTGTGTCTTGTTTCTGTGTGTGTGTGTGTGTGTGTGTGTGTGTGTGTGTGTGTGTGTGTGTGTGTGTGTGTGTGTGTGTGTGTGTGTGTGTGTGTGTGTGTGTGTGTGTGTGTGTGTGTGTGTGTGTGTGTGTGTATGAGTGTGTGTTTCTATCAAGGAAAAATGTCATTCAACCAGAGCGCACATCAATATTTGGAGTCATCTGTGCCAGGCTTTGACTCAAAGCTTTTCAGATGAAACAGAAAGGATGCAGGATAGACTCAGTGTGTGTGTGTGCGTGTGTGCGTGTGTGTGTGTGTGTGTGTGTGTGTGTGTGTGTGTGTGTGTGTGTGTGTGTATTTTGCATGTGTCTGAGTGTCTACGGTGTTTGCCAGCGTCTCTGACAGGGAAAACGGGGCTGGGGAGGGGCTGAGAGACTTCACAAAAAAGAAAAGATGATTTGATAGGAGAGTGAAGGAGTGAGAAATGGAGATTGTGGAGGATAAAGAGAGTCTACTACTACTTTCGGCTGCTCCCGTTAGGGGTCGCCACAGCGGATCATCCGTTTCCATTTCTTCCTGTCTTCTGCGTCTTCCTCTGTCACACCAGCCACCTGCATGTCTTCCCTCACCACATCCATAAACCTCCTCTTTGGCCTTCCTCTTCTCCTCTTCCCTGGCAGCTCCATATTCAGCATCCTTCTCCCAATATACTCAGCATCTCTCCTCCACACATGTCCAAGCCATCTCAATCTTGCCTCTCTTGCTTTGTCTCCAAACCGTCCAACCTGAGCGGTCCCTCTAATATAATCGTTCCTAATCCTGTCCTTCTTCGTTACTCCCAGTGAAAATCTTAGCATCTTCAACTCTGCCACCTCCAGCTCCACCTCCTGTCTTTTCGTCAGTGCCACTGTCGCCAAACCATATAACATAGCTGGTCTCACAACCATCTTGTAAACTTTCCCTTTAACTCTTGCTGGTACCCTTCTGTCGCAAATCACTCCTGACACACTTCTCCACCGACTCCAACCTGCCTGCACTCTCTTTTTCACCTCTCTACTGCACTCCCCGTTACTTTGGACAGTTGACCCCAAGTATTTAAACTCAGATGTCTTTGTCACCTCCACTCCTTGCATCCTGACCATTCCACTGTCCTCTCTCTCATTCACGCATAGGTATTCCGTCTTGCTCCTACTGACTTTCATTCCTCTTCTCTCTAGTGCATACCTCCACCTCTCCAGGCTCTCCTCAACCTGCACCCTACTCTCACTACAGATCACAATGTCATCCGCGAACATCATCGTCCATGGAGACTCCTGCCTGATCTTGTCCGTCAACCTGTCCATCACCATTGCAAACAAGAAAGGGCTAAGAGCCGATCCTTGATGTAATCCCACCTCCACCTTGAACCCATCCGTCATTCCAACCGCACACCTCACCATTGTCACACTTCCCTCATACGTATCCTGCACCACTCCTACATACTTCTCTGCAACTCCTGACTTCCTCATACAATACCACACCTCCTCTCTCGGTACTCTGTCATAAGCTTTCTCTAAATCTACAAAGACACAGTGCAACTCTTTCTGGCCTTCTCTATACTTCTCAATCAACATTCTCAAAGCAAACATCGCATCTGTGGTGCTCTTTCGTGGCATGAAACCATACTGCTGCTCGCTGATCGTCACCTCTCCTCTTAACCTAGCTTCTATTACTCTTTCCCAAATCTTCATGCTGTGGCTGATCAACTTTATACCTCTGTAGTTGTTACAGTTCTGCACATCGCCCTTGTTCTTGAAAATCGGTACCAGTATGCTTCTTCTCCACTCCTCAGGCATCCTCTCACTTTCCAGGATTGTGTTAAACAATCTAGTTAGAAACTCCACTGCCATCTCTCCTAAACATCTCCATGCCTCCACAGGTATGTCATCAGGACCAACTGCCTTTCCATTCTTCATCCTCTTCATAGCTGCCCTCACTTCCTCCTTGCTAATCCGCTGAACTTCCTGATTCACTATCCCTACATCATCCAACCTTCTCTCTCTCTCATTTTCTTCATTCATCAGCCCCTCAAAGTATTCCTTCCACCTTCTTAGCACACTCTCCTCGCTTGTCAGCACCTTTCCATCTCTATCCTTGATCGCCCTAACTTGCTGCACATCCTTTGCAGCTTGGTCCCTCTGTCTAGCCAATCGGTACAAGTCCTTTTCTCCTTCCTTAGTGTCTAATCTGTCATACAACTCACCATACGCCTTTTCCTTTGCCTTTGCCACCTCTCTCTTTGCTTTACGCTGCATCTCCTTGTACTCCTGTCTACTTTCTTCATCTCTCTGACTATCCCACTTCTTCTTTGCCAACCTTTTCCTCTGTATAATTTGCTGTACTTCCTCATCCCACCACCAAGTCTCCTTGTCTTCCTTCCTCTGTCCTGATGACACACCAAGTACCTT